>NW_027102367.1:600000-900000 GCF_035609145.1 Eleutherodactylus coqui
GTTTTCCACGGTATACCACATCCGTTAGGGCTCCCCACAGGTAGACATTAGGGGGGTTACATCAGGGGAACAGAGAGGGAATTCAACAGCACCTCTCCATCCTATCCAGCATTTTGGCAGACCATCATGGAGATATTCTATGACGGCTCGGTTGGTAGTGTGGTGGTGCGCCATCTTGTTACACGCAAAAAATTAGGTTCTGCTCCATCTTTCTGTGTTTTGCGTAGCAAATGCCCCTCATAGAAGTCTAAAGTCATAGGTGCGCAAATATGCCAGGGGAATGCGTAAAACACTGTGCAAAACTGCTAAAAAACACATCTGGACTTCATTAGGATAAATAGCCTTTTAATCCATGGAAGGGGGTGTCACGTGACCTGGCCCCGTGTGCACAAAAAGTACAGTACTAGGCATGACTGCAAATCAACCTCAACAACCTTGTTATGTGCAAATACGTTGCATTGGAGAGAGCTTTTGCGTATACGCTCATGTGAAGCGGCCCTTAAGGTAGTATTTACTGCTTCTGTATGTATATTCGAAAATATCTACACCACATATACATTACACATGTACATTATTCCCATCAGTGTGAATAATGTGCAGCAGATATTACAAACATCATCACTTCTACTATTCTGCTCCCTGTTAGGAGGACCCAGCGGTGTTTGGCCAACTGGCTCAGGAAGCACCACCTCTACGACCATCCGAGAGAGACTGCGGTTCCAACATGTACTCGGCCGGGGAGCCTACGGGAAAGTCGTGCTGGCAGAGGACACTGCTACCTGCCAGCAATTCGCAGTGAAGGTCATCAGGAAGAAAGCCCTGCTAGCGGAAGTGGAGATGGCGGATGTGATGGTGGAGCACCGTGTTCTGCAGCTTACGATTGGGAGTCCCTTCCTCGTCCATGCAGAATTCGCATTTCAGACCAAGGTATAGTTGTTATCGCACATCTGCAAACTCCACCGCTATGTGCCCCGTAGATGTGGACTTTGTAATATAACGTCATACTAACCAACCTCCTTATATGTGTTAAGGACCGCTAGGTCACATTAACCTTTCAAGTCTTGGGTTCCAAATCAATTCGTATCCGCTGCAGCACGGAGGCCAAGAACCACACAAGAGTCGGTTTCCAGTTCTCATCAGATACGGAGAGAGAGCCACGGCAAGTATATAGCTCACTCTGCTTAAGGCGTACATACTCTGAGCGTTTATTGACTGAGTATAGTTCTAAATACAGGAAAGGAATACGTCATCATTAGTCATGGGGTTAATTTCATTGGGTTAGAAAAAACATCAAGAATTGTGCTTTGTTCAACAATCAGCGCAGTGAGAATAAATATGTGAAATGTCCTTCAAATGATTACTCCTCCCGGACGTTATCCCGTCCTCCCTTGGAGTTTGGATGATCGCAGCGTCATATCAGCACGATTTGCTCTTTTCCCATAGCTCAGGAGTGGGGGAGTCTCTTCTGATAGCGACTGTACCAGGCAAATGTTCTCGGATGAATAGAAAAAAAACAAATCATTAGACATTGCACCGAATGCCATGCTCTGCAAGTTATTTCTGCTTTAATTATTGTTTCACTACACACAAGCTTATTTACATCTTATAATGCTCCATTTTGTATCTAGCGGCCATTTTGAGACAGATTCTTCCATTGTATGGACCTGTACCTTCTCATATGTCTCTTCTACATTACAGACGCACGTTCTACTCGGACTGGAGTATCTGAGCTGCGGGGACCTGGACCAACTCCTGCAGTCGAAGGGACGGCTCGATGTCAACAGCACCAGATTCTACGCTGCAGAGATGGTGTGCGGCATCCAGCACCTCCACGCCAAGGGGATCATCCACAGAGATCTGAAGCCCGAGAACATCCTGGTGGCTGAGACGGGCCATGTGAAGATCACAGATTTCGGTCTTGCCTTGGAGAACATGCACGGAGACCGAACGGCCACCGATCATGCTGGGCCCAAAGGCTATATTGCTCCTGAGGTGAGAGGAATAGACTCTTTATACTATTTTTTGCCATAAGTGTATTAATGTTCTTGGGTCATGGATCCTGGAGACAGCAGTCCAGGGATGGTATAGAGGACTGCGGTCTCAGCGCTCGCCTAGTGCAGTGCCCAGATCCCATGTAATGATGTAAAACTTATTTCCCAACTTACTGTTTACTGTTTATGGCAGATGGACGCCGGAGAGGAATACAACGCCGCCGTCGATTGGTTTTCATTTGGAGTCATCATGAATAAAATGATTACTGGCGAGCGTGAGTATAAACCAAAACTCTTTAATGAGACCACCTCCGGAGCGAAGAACATCATCTTACAGGTAAGAGTGTTACTTTTATTTCTTTGAGTTCTAATGTTGTAATAATTTGTGATGCTTTTATTGCCTTTTCTAGTCAGATTCTTGTAATTATAGTCAGTAATAACAGTGACATTTCTCATTTCAGCTCCTCAAAGAGAACCCGGCCAAGCGTCGGAGTCAACAGAAACATCCGAAAGCACCTGTTCTTCCAGCTGATCGACTGGGACTCTGGAATCCCTTAGAGTGCCCCCACCGCACATCCCTGAGGTAAGTAAATGAGCAGAATTGTACTAGATCCTGGATGGTGAGGGACTCCCTCCCTGATCTACTACTGATTGCCTATCTAGAGGATGGACCATCAATAGTTCACAACTGGAAAACCCCAAACTTCTAATATTGATGACTTATTCTTAGGATAGGTCATCAATATTAGAACAGTGAAAAGTGAGCGCTGCAGCATTTTCCTTGTATATCAGGCACAGCGTCATATATCGTTTAGTGGTTATGCCTGGTATTGCAGCTCAATCCCACTGATTCGAATGCAGTCAGCAAACAGGTCCGTAGTTTGTCTTACATGGGAAAACCCTTCTCACCATAATCAGAATAGTATTTTCTTTTCTTGCAGTCATCTAAACCTCAACATCTTCAGCCATTCCACCTGGACGCCGTGGAAGCAGCAGAGGCCAAGGACTTCCGCCCATCAGCTAAAGACCAGGCCATGTTCAGAGGGTTTTCATTCTCCAACTTGAAGACCCTCTTGGACTCCGGCTTTACAACCACCAGAGCGAGCGGTCCTCCTGAGCCCCCATGAGTACATCAGGAGAAAAGACACCGTGGGACCCCTTAGGAGTGTGCCAGCAGTACCACCCAGCTGGCGGTAAGTACCGGCGCCACAACATCTGCGCCATGTAGAATCATAGACATGTGCACTATACTAAAGACCTTAAAAATACCGTTTTTTTCTTACCAGTAGATGGATTTCCCCGAACCAATGACAGCAGCAGCTGATGGTGCTGCCACGGGTGAAGGGGAAACACATTGGTGCGCGATGGCCGGCTATTAAGGGGTGGAAGGAGGCCGGATTTTTTTTTTTTTTAAACATCCTGGCAACATACACTGTACATGTTTGGCAGTTGTGTGCAGGGTTTGTATGGAGTGGGCTCGGGAGCGGAGCCTGCTCCATATATTGAGGGTGTCAGCTGTCTATAACATCTCACACCCAGCCACAACAACCCTGATTGGAGATAACTCTAATCGCTGTTAACTATTTAATTCTGACAGCGTCATTTAAATGGTCCAATCGACATTTACATTGCCTGAATGCCCCTCCCCTCCCAGTAATAAGATTGCAGCATTCCATTTGGATGTCTTATTGTTTAAGTGATCAAACGCTCACAAGTTTAAGTCTCCTTAGGAGCCTAAAAAAAGATTCAAAATCAGTTGAAAAAGTTTTTTTTAAATACTAAATATTAAAAGTTTTTAAAAAACCCTTTATAATATTAATTTAAAAAAACTATTTTTTAGTATTGCCACGCCTATAAAAGTCTGATCTATTAAAATAGTGTAATTTTTTTGCCTGCATGGTGAACAACACTAGAATTCCACTTTTTTGTTCACCCCATCTCCAAGAAAAAAGTGTAATAAAAAGCGATCAAAAAGTTATATGTACCCCAAACAGTAGAAATAGAAACCGTCAGTTATCCACAATAAACGAGCCTTCACCCAGCTGCATCAACGGGAAAATAAAAAAAACTCATGGCAGCAGAAAATAATTAGTTTAAGATGATATTTCATTTTTTCAAAAGTCGCCCAACAAAAAGCTACTTAAATTTGGTATCACAATCATACCGACCCACAAAATAAAGTTATCATCTCATTTTTATGCAACCTGTGTAAAAAACACACTTGAAAAATAATATTATTGCTTTTTTTCCATTTAACGCCACTTAGAAATCTTCAGTAAGTTTTTCAGTACATCATATGGTCCACTAATTAAAAAAATAAAAATTGCCCTGCACAAAACAAGCCCTCAGACAGCTACAATGATGGGAAAGGGTCTTGCAATTCCGACCCCAAGTATCAGTCACACTACAATTTACCAAATATATCAGACTATTGTAATGGATTCCTCATAAATTCTAGCGCCCCCTGCAGGCATCCACTTGTCGCTTCTCCTAGGTTTTCCCTTGCCACAGGGAGAACTTACAGGGATTAGCCCAACAGGCCTAAAGAGAGGTTAGTGTAGTGTAGGGTCCCATCTACAAGAGGTCGCCTTGACGTGGCAGATGGGCTCACATGTTTTGATCAAAATGTGTGCTAAGAACCTCACAAGATTATGTGTCAGTAAATACAACAATGTCATGTAACTTCAGATATTGAGTGCTTGCAGTAGTGCTGCAGCTGCTTGTATTGTTTCAGCCATGGTGTACATGAACTTGCGCATTCAATTTGTTTGTAGGAAGTGTGGACTACATTTGTTAATGGTTCAGTCTACAAAGATAATACTACAAGTCCCAGCAATCAGCCAAACTGTAATGACAGGACTGGAAAACGTGAATGTCATAGAAGGGGACGGTTCAATTAAAGAAGCTATGCCTAAAAGGGTTGTCTGAGTTAAGGAAACCCCTGTCACCGGGTCCCCCGTTTATCATCCGGCTCTGATCTCCCTGTGACATCACTCTGCATGCTGAGCCCATCTACAAACAAGCTGCAGCAGCCAATGACAGTGCTTGGTGATCATGGCTGAGCGCTGTAATTGGCTGCTACAGCAGGTTTACGGGATATCACAGCTGCCTGTAGACAGCGGAGACCAGAGCTGACCACAAGGGACGAGCAGTGAAGGTGACTACTGATTTGTGGGGACCCAACACCTTGTAATCAGTGGGACCCCACCAATCAGGGGAGAAGTTTCAAACTTAGCACAGACCCTCTAATCACTAAACAGTGAACAATTCTCTGTAAGATCTCTGCTTGCTGTCTGTGAATGGGAATCTCTCTTGTGCCCTGATAGTTTGTTCTAATGTATCAGTTTGGAGTTGAAGCTGTGGAGATCAGAGACTGTCTAGTAAACCCTCAGCTCTGAGAAGTATTTGTACCCCCTGAGGAGACCGCAAGGTAAAACATGTCAGGGTGGCTAAGGGTTAGATTTTAATAGGGTTTTCGTAGTGCTGAGTTTCTAATCTCTACATAGGTTTTTGGAAGTTGACCATCCAGGCCTATGTTTTAGGCCGAAAATCACGTAAACAAGATGTAGTCCTGACCAAAGCACGTCTGCAACTCCCGTTTTAACGGCCTAGGTTGCGGTGCATATACGCCGCAGCCCCGGGATACCATCAGCTGGGAGTTTAGCTCTGCTAAACTCCAACACCCTTCCCGCCCCATTTCTGCCCCCTGCTGGCTTACAACAAGGGGAGGGGGTGGGAACTTAGCAGAGCTAGTCCCTCCCCCTCTGCTCCAGCCTATGGGAGTAGCCAGCAAAGGGATACTGCTAGACTCCCTCCCACCTCCCTTCTCCAGCAACTGTTATAGGCTCCCATAGGAGGCTATGGCAGTGGCTGCCGTTACAGAACTAACTTTTCTGGCTGGCGTAAAAACGTCTGGCAGGAATGCATACCATATGAGCTATATTTGCCGGCCAGATGTCTATATACATCGGGTATACGCCCATCTGAACTCCTACATTGGAAACCAATGCAACAGATGGGTAGCGTATATCGGGCCGCTGTGATATACGCTCGTGTGCAGGAGCCCTTAGTGTGTATATGCACAATTACACACATGATACTAATTGGTGACTGCTGGTCACATCTCATTGCTACCACCATTTGCCCCTTTATTTTAAATATCTTTCAATGTTGTCTTTGTTTTTTGAATAATAAAGTATTTAGATTATATTTCAGGGGATATGACCGATAAGTGTTCTCTGGGAAATGACCCTCTGATTGTCAGCGTGGTCGTTTTCAAAATTTTTGTTGAACTCCTCCCCCGCGGCCGTCACTCCTCATGACTCCCATCCTCCACCTGTCATTAGTACTTCATCCTCTGCTGTCATCACTACTACTCCCATTCTCCACCGGTTATTAGTACTTTATCCTCTACTGTCATCACTACTACTCCCATCCTCCACCTGTCATTAGTAATTCATCCTCTGCTGTCATTACTACTACTCCCATCCTCCACCTCTCATTAGTACTCCATTCTCTGCTGTCTTCACTACTACTCCCATCCTCCACCTGTCATTAGTTTCATCCTCTACTGTCTTCACTACTACTCCCATCCTCCCCCTGTCATTAGTACTTCATCCTCTGCTGTCTTCACTACTACTCCCATCCTCCACCTGCTATTAGTACTCCATCCTCTGCTGTCACCAGAGGCACAACTAGAAGCTCTTGGGCCCCGATGTGAAATCTGTAACAGGGCCCCCTATCTACCATGTGCCATTTATAATACTGGTGTTTTGGTCTCCTGGACCCGGTAGCAATTACTACTAGAGATGAGTGAGCATACTCGCTAAGGGCAATTACTCGATCGAGCATTGTCCTTAGCGAGTACCTGCCCGCTCGGAAGAAAAGAGTCGGGTGCGGGCGGCGGGCAGAGAGCGGCTGGGGAGAGCGGGGAGGAACGGACGGGAGATCTCTCTCCCCCTCTCCTCCCCCTGCTCACCTGTCACCCGCGCCGGCAGCCGAACCTTTTCTTCCGAGTGGGTAGATACTCGCTAAGGTCAATGCTCGATTGAGCAATTGTCTTTAGCGAGTATGCTCGCTCATCTCTAATTACTACCACTGCACCCCCTATAGTTACACCTCTGGCTGTCACTACTACTCTTATTTTCCACCTATCATTAGTACTACATCCTCTGCTGTCACTACTACTCCCAGCCTTCACATGTCATTAGTATTTCATCTTCTGCTGTCATCACTACTCCTGCATCACATTTTGTACGCAAGCTAGAGGTAGTACAATAGGGTACTAGAACCTTCATGCCCACCCGTATCACATATTGTATCCAAGCTAGAGGTGGTACAACAGGGTACTAGAACCTCCATTCCTGCCTATATCACATCTTGTATCCAAGCTAGAGGCGGTGCAATAGGGTATTAGAGTCTCCATGCCCGCCTATATCACAGTTTACATCCAAGCTAGAGGCAGTACAACAGGGTACTAGAGCCTCCATGCCTACCTGTATCACATCTTCAATCCAAGCTAGAGGTGGTACAACAGGGTACTAGAGCCTCCATGCTTGCCCATATCACATCTTATATCCAAGCTAGAGCTGGTACAACAGCGTACTAGAGCCTCCATGCCCACCCGTATCACAACTTGTAACCAACTTAGAGGCGGTACAACAGGGTACTAGAGCCTCTATGCCCCCCATATCATATCTTGTATCCAAGCTAGAGGCGGTACAACAGGGTACTTGAGCCTCCATGGCCACCTGTATCACATCTTCAATCCAAGCTAGAGGCAGTACAACAGGGTACTAGAGTCTCTATGCCCCCCATATCACATATTGTATCCAAGCTAGAGGCGGTACAACAGGGTATTAGAGTCTTCATGCCCGCCCATATCACAATTAACATTCAAGCTAAAGGCAGTATAACAGGGTACTAGAGCTTCCATGCCCACCTGTATCACATCTTCAATCCAAGCTAGAGGCGGTGCAACAGGGTACTAGAGCTTCCATGTTCACCTGTATCACATCTTCAATCCAAGCTAGAGGCGGTCCAACAGGGTACTAGAGCCTCTATGCCCCCCATATCATATCTTGTATCCAAGCTAGAGGCGGTACAACAGGGTACTAGAGCCTCCATGCCCATCCGTATCACATCTTGTATCCAAGCTAGAGGCGATACAACAGGGTATTAGAGCCTCCATGCCCGCCCGTATCACATCTTGTATCCAAGCTAGAGGCGGTACAATGGGGTACTAGAGCTTCCATGCTTGCCCATATCACATCTTATATCCAAGCTAGAGGCGGTACAACAGGGTACTAGAGCCTCTATGCCCGCCTGTATCACATCTTGCATACAAGCTAGAGGCGGTACAACAGGGTACTAGAGCCTCCATGCCCACCCGTATCACATCTTGTATCCAACTTAGAGGCGGTATGCTTTTTTTTTCTTCTCATGCACGTATAAAACACAAGAAGGTCTGAATACGTTAATTTTTGGTCTGTGAAAACGCTGTGTATTTCATGGACCAAACCTGTATACTCCCGTGTGAATGAGCCCTAAATGTAACCATTCCCTAACTTGGTTATAGAGCTTAATGCACTATGATGAGGTTTTGCTGGATTGCATACAAAACGTGTAAATGGGCAGGAGTTACACAGGATGTATAATGCACCAAATGGCAGGGCCTCAGCAGACTTGTTATGGTTTATGTACCTTTTTTGCCTGGGTAGGGCTGTCACAGTTGTGCCACCACTTGTGAGTTGCTGAATAGAGTGGTGTGGAGGTGTGTTCTAAAGCTTGGGGGCTGAGATGGCAACGGCCACCTCTGCCAAGCGCTGCCTGCGTCTCCATCCTCTTGGGAAAGTGGGCTGGATTTGGCCCGCGGGCCTTCAGTTTGACACTTGGCTTAGAGTGTACCTGTTATGTGGCCAAGAAATGAAACATGAAAGTTGGCAGAATTTAAATAAAACTAACATTCCTCATTAAACGGCACACAAAATGTACTTATCTCACCTAGGAGCCAAGTATCTGATCAGTGGGTATTCGACCCGAGGCCTTCATCATAGGCGTAGCGTCAGGGGGTGCTGGGGTCGCCATGGCGACTTGGCCCCTGCGCTCAGGCGGCCCCGGGGCCGCCCTCTGCCATACCCACATGCACATTCAGTGCATATACCCGGCCCTTGAGCTGAGGGGGCCCAGGGGATCGGTGCTGTCGGCCGCATGATGGCTGAGAAGGGAGAGGAGAGAGACGGGAGGCAGCGCCGCAGGTCGGCAAGAGCAGAGGGGAGGGCTGTTAGACTTGGAGCCGGCAGCCAATTACAGGCTGCAGACTCCCACGACGCGCGGCCCCCCCACTGATAGACTGCAGCTGTGACCACTCACAGCTGCAGCCTATCAGTCTCTGCCAGCCAGCGATTACCAGGGGGAGGGGCTACTGCGGCTCTATTCACCTCCGGAGCGCTGGATGCACAGGACCTGGGAGAGGACCTGTTACGGCACTCTGCCCCCGAGCGCCAGGTGGGGTGCCCTGAACTTCCCGCACCCCACTGTCCCTGCCTACTTGCCTCGGCCCTGGCTAACCCACTAACTAACTGACAAGCAACTAGGGCAGACTGGAACAGACCTGACTAGAGGCTAGCAGAACCAATAACTGGCAGTGAGCTCAGGTCACTGCCAGCCTTTTAACTTAAAGCCTCCGCCCAGGGGCGGAGAGTGGGAGGAGCCGACTCTCCCACTGTTTCATATGGAAGGTGGAGGAGAGCGGGCGGCACCCGACGGGCGGACACGCCCATGCCGCTGCACGCTGGCTGCTCCACGCCGTCGGGAGAGCCCCGACAGCACAGCTCCGGGACGCCGAAGCCGACCTCGGAGCGGCGCGCGCCTGCCACGGGACCCAGCGCCGCCCTGCATGGTAACATTACCCCCCCTCTGACGGGGGACCTCCGGGCCCCCGGAAACTCGACCAGGCTTATCCGGAAAACGACGGTGGAACCGCCGTACCAACACGGGAGCGTGAACATCACGTGCGGCCACCCAGGAATGATCTTCTGGTCGAAACCCCTTCCAAGCCACCAAATATTGTAGGATTCCTCGACACTGACGAGAGTCCAGTATCTCCTGGACCTCGTATTCAACTTCATCCCGGACCAAGGTGGGCGGAGGGGGACCGGAGGTGGGCATCACCGAAGGGACAAAAGGTTTCAGTAGCGACTTATGGAATACCCTGTGAATCCTCCATGTGGCTGGCAACCCCAGCTCGTAGGCAAGTGGGTTCACCACACGTGTGATGGCAAACGGCCCCACGTAACGTGGCGCCAACTTCAAGGACGGGACCCGCAATTTGAGATTTTTAGAAGACAGGTATACCTTCTGTCCCACCCTGTAAGGTTCAGACACAGACAGACTCTTCCCACTACGCAACTGCATACGGGCCCCCGCTGCCTCCAAGTTTCTCTGTACCTCTTTCCATACTCCCCGAAGCGTATCTGTGGCGTCATCAGCTGCCGGACAGACCGACGGAGTAGGGATTGCTGTAAGGAAGCGAGGATGCTGACCGTATACACTAAAAAATGGAGACACCCCAGTGGAAGAACAAAGGCGGTTGTTTAGTGCAAACTCTGCCAACGGCAGGAACTCTGCCCACTGATGAGCCTTTTCACTAGCAAACAACCGTAAATATTGCACTAAGTCTTGGTTCTTCCGCTCAGTCTGACCATTAGTCTGCGGGTGGAACGCCGAAGAAAAGGAAAGCGATGTTCCCAGGTTCCTGCAGAAGGCACGCCAAAACTGCGACACAAACTGAACCCCGCGATCAGATACAATATTTTGGGGAACCCCATGGAGGCGAATTATTTCCTTTACAAAAATTGTGGCGAATTCTTTGGCCAAGGGTAGCTTTTTTAACGCCACAAAATGTGCCATCTTTGAGAACCGGTCGACCACCACTAAGATAGTGGTGCACTTCTGGGATTCTGGTAGGTCCGTGATGAAGTCTACTGATAGGTGCGACCATGGGCTGGAAGGAACCGGTAGCGGTCTCAGAGGACCCTCCGGAGGACGCCGCCGACTATAATTGCGAGCATAGACCGAGCAACCCCTCACAAAGTTGCGGATCTCCTGAGACATGCCTGGCCACCAGAAGTGTCTGGAACAAAGCTCCAGGGTCCCCTGGAACCCTGGATGCCCGGCGAGAACCGACGAGTGAGACTCATCCATGACTCTAGGGCGTAGGGTCTCTGGCACAAACCATCTGCCCTCCGGCACCCCCGAAGGAGCGTCCTGCTGAGCATCCTGTAGTTGAGGGACGAAGTTAGACTCTACAGCTGCCACCACCACGCCGGGGCCCAAGATATTCTCGGGAGTCATGGTCTCACTATCCGGTACCCCCAAACTCCGTGACAGGGCGTCCGCCTTCACGTTCTTCTCTCCTGGGATATATGTCACGACGAAATTAAACCTGGCGAAGAACAATGCCCACCTGGCTTGACGGGCTGTGAGTCTTTTCGCATTGGCGAGATATACCAGATTCTTGTGATCAGTATATACGGTAATTGTGTGTCTAGCACCCTCAAGATGGTGTCGCCACTCTTCCAGAGCCCATTTGATAGCCAATAATTCACGGTTACCCACATCGTAGTTGCGCTCTGCTGAATTGAACTTTCGCGAAAAGAACGCACATGGGCTATAGCCAGACCTCCCACTGACTTCCTGCGACAATACTGCTCCTGTCCGCACTTCAGACGCGTCTACCTCAATAAAAAAGGGTAGTTGTGCGTCCGGCTGTATTAGCATCGGGGCAGTCGTGAATGCCTTTTTTAGACGGCTAAAGGCCTCAAGGGCTGCAGGCGACCACTTTACCAAGTCGGCTCCCTTAGTCAGGTCGGTCAGAGGTTGAGCAATAACTGAGTAATTCCTAATGAATTTGCGGTAAAAATTTGCAAAACCTAGGAACCGCTGGAGAGCCTTGAGGTTGTCGGGTCTTACCCATTGGGAGATTGCTGCTACTTTATCAGACTCCATCTGAATCTCTGTGGGTGAGATCACATAACCAAGGAAGGATACTTGTTTAGAACCAAATGTGCATTTCTCTAACTTGACAAAAGGTTGATACTCGCGTAAACGGGTCAGGACCAACCTCAGGTGCCGCACATGTGAGTCCCAGTCAGGCGAGTATACCAGAATGTCATCAAGATAGATGACCAGAAATACCCCCAGGAAGTCGTGGAAGACTGCGTTCATAAAACCCTGAAACACAGCGGGGGCATTACAAAGTCCAAAAGGCATGACCAGACATTCAAAATGTCCTAATGGGGTGTTGAACGCCGTCTTCCATTCATCTCCCTCTCTAATGCGAATGAAATTGTAAGCCCCCCCGCAAGTCCAGTTTGGAGAACCAGTGGGCCCCTACCACCTGATTCAACAAGTCAGGAATTAGGGGCAAGGAGCACTGGTTCTTCACAGTGATTTTATTCAAGGCCCGATAATCCACACAAGGCCTTAGTGTCCCGTCCTTCTCTACAAAGAAGAGACCTGCCCCGGCGGGGGACCTGGACGGCCGGATATGTCGGTTGGCCAGAGCCTCCGAGACATAGGACTTGAGGGCTTCATGCTCACGGCCTGACAAATTGAAAATGGCTCCCTTAGGGATGGGACTGTCGGGAACCAGATCAATCCCACAGTCCCACTCCCTATGAGGAGGTAGAGCCTTAGACAGTTTTTTGGAGAATACATCCTGAAAGTCTGACAAACACTCCGGAATGAGCACAGTATCTGCGAAGCACACAGCTATGGTAGACAGGTGATTATGACAGGATGATCCCCAATGAGTCAATTCCCGGGTGGACCAATCAAATTGGGGATTGTGCAGTGCCAACCAGGGCATACCAAGCACCACATCAACCTACATTTTTTCCATAACCAGGAAAGACAGTTCTTCCGAGTGGAGGATCCCCACCGTGAACTGTAATCTTGGGGTCCTCCATCGTACCAAGCCTGTAGAGAGAGGGGTAGCATCAATACTGGTAAAATGAATTGGCGCCTTCAGCGCCACAAATTCCGCCATCAGAGAACGGACAAAACACAGACTTATCAAGTTAGCGGCTGCTCCGGAATCAATAAACGCCTGCCCTGATCGGGAAAAATCCCGGAATCTAACATGACACGGTACCAAAAGTTTAGGAAGTACCTGAAGTCCTAGGCGATCCTCCCTGCAATCGCCTAGGACTCGGGAGTTTTCCGCTGGTTCCGGCTGCGAGCGTTGAGACCTCAGTGGGCAGGTTTTCACCCGATGTCCAGCTTTCCCGCAGTAGAGGCAGAGACGATGCAACAAACGGATCCGGCGGCGCTCTTTGGGGTCCAGCGGATCCACCTCCATCGGCTCAGGCACAGAGACTGGTAAGGAGGGAGAGGGACCAGGGCAACCGACCTCCCTGACTCTACGGATCTGCCTGTCCTGCTTCCTAGATCTGAGCCTCCTATCTGCCTTCACCGCTAGCTCCATAGCCTCCCTTAAGGACCCGGGAACGGGATGGGAAATTAACAGGTCTTTAACTGCGTCTGAGAGGCCCTGCAGAAAAACGTCTTTCAGCGCGCTATCGTTCCATGTCGTATGCCCCGCATAGCGTCTGAAGTTGGAGCAATAATCCTCCACACAAGACGACCCCTGCCGCAGCGCCAACAACCGCGAAACCGACGAACCCGACCGAGCGGGGTTGGCGAAGATACCCCTGAGTTCCTGAAAAAAAGGAGTCCACAAACTGCAGGCAGGAGGAACCCTCGGGGATGGAAAAAGCCCCGCAGCAGGGACATTATCAGCCCGACCCTCTGAGCCTCCGACCCGGAAGAACGGGGACGCATCCGAAAAAACAGGCGACACGCCTGTCGGAAAACAAAAAAAACTTGTTCCTCTCCCCAGAAAACACCTCGGGAGAAGGGGACTTGGGATCGGGGCTGGTTGAGGCGTCCGACCCCTGCGACACCCCCCGCTGCTCCTGGGCCACCATGCGGGCAGATAAATCCTGGATCACAGGCACCAGGGCCTGCAGCTGGTTCGTGAGGGAACTGATCGCCTCCATGATAAACAGTTTTAAACGGCCAGGGCCAGTTATTATGTTACGGCACGGTGCCCCCGAGCGCCAGGTGGGGTGCCCTGAACTTCCCTACTTGCCTCGGCCCTGGCTAACCCCAGGCGGACAACTGGGCGGCGGTCCCTGTACTAGCTAGGGACCTGGCCACTACCACGATGGAACTAACTAACGGGGGACAGAGTGCTGAGAGAAGAGGCAGGTGTAACAGACCAACAAAACTTACTAGGTAAATCAAGGCTGGAGGTGGAGCTCACAGGCAAACGAAAGGATACTGACAAGCAACTAGGGCAGACTGGAACAGACCTGACTAGAGGCTAGCAGAACCAATAACTGGCAGTGAGCTCAGGTCACTGCCAGCCTTTTAACTTAAAGCCTCCGCCCAGGGGCGGAGAGTGGGAGGAGCCGACTCTCCCACTGTTGCATATGGAAGGTGGAGGAGAGCGGGCGGCACCCTACGGGCAGACACGCCCATGCCGCTGCACTCTGGCTGCTCCACGCCGTCGGGAGAGCCCCGACAGCACAGCCCCGGGACGCCGAAGCCGACCTCGGAGCGGCGCGCGCCTGCCGCGGGACCCAGCGTCGCCCTGCATGGTAACAGGACCTGTGGCTGCAGATCACATGACCAGGCTCTGGTCATGTGATAAACGACGGGGAACTTTCCATTACAGGCTGCCCAGAGACTGCTGCAGAGGTGAGTAGAGAAGGAATTATAATTATATATGTATAGCTGGTATAGGTTATACCAGCTGAACATATATAATTATATACAGGGAATACACAGGTTACACCAGCATGGGACATGCCACTATATACAGGGGGATACACATCCTGTACATAGCTATATGTAGCATGCTGGTGTAACCTGTGTATCTCCTGTATATAGTTATATATGTGCAGCTGGTATGGGTTATACCTCTCCTGTATATAATTATATATGTACAGCTGGTATAGGTTATACCTCTCCTGTATATAATTATATATGTACAGTTGGTATAACCTGGGTATATACATGCATTATAATACAGCACGCCATGCTTTTTCCTCCGTGAGTGGAAAACCGCAATTGCTTTCCGCTCGTGTAAAGAAAAAAACGCTTTTCCATAACATGCTATGGCCGGTACATGCTGCGGAATCCGTAGGCGGACGCCCGCTCCATATTCCGCAATGCAAATCCAGCCGTGTGCAGCCGGCCTTACGCTAATTTTACACGAGTGAGTCTGATATTGGGCCGTGAAACTCAAGTTAAAACCAGCTCGCATCACATCATCAGATTCTCGTGCGATGCAGAGAAAACCAAAACATCGCTCCTGTGTATGATTGTATTCAAAAGAATTGGGTCATATTCATGTGCGATTTGTGGTTCTTGCAACGGACAAATCTCACGCAATTTTTGCGGCCGTGTGAAAGCAGCCTAAGACATTACCAACAGGTTTTTACGTAGTCAAGGAAAGGAGTCCTGATGAGAAGGCTTACGTCAAGGGGCTGCATCATGTTTGTAAATTAGCACATTTTAGGTATAGGTACGGGTACAGATGGAGGGGGGGGGGCCCAGCTGAACTTTTGCACTCGGGCCCCTTAGGCTTTAGGTACGCCCCTGGCCTCCATCGTCATGAAAATTGGGATTCCAAGTGTGCCTGAATGAATGCAGCAGCGGTCATACTTGTGTCATTATTTCACCAGTTCTGCTGCCTGTGAAAGATACTAGAATGCAGCCAATCCTCTCAAAATCTGTGCTGCAGAATGTGATGAAAGTGGGCAGTAGCCGCCTCACACCTCACCCTCTTGGCATCACCTGTCTGACATTACATCTCTAGCCCCACTTAGACTATCATCTCATTTGTGCCATTATAGCGCATGACCTCACTGACACCGCTTACAAAGTATCACTCACCTCATCGATGACACATGCAGCTCATTACCTTACAGCAAGAGTTCTTGCCAGTATTATACCATTGTTGTCAGGGGTAAGCTGTACTGGGGAAATGGCAGCAGCAGAGTCTCCCTGCCTCCTGGTCCACTACACAGACACACAACGTGGCAGTGACGCGCTCTATCTTGCTTTCTGACTTTAAAAAGTCCTGAATGTTCTAGAAATCTAGATAGGCAAGTGAAGAACTTGGACAATGCAAAAAATGCACATAAGGATGCAATGCCAAGTTTGGTTAGAGTCCGCTACCAAAAACAACCCTAGCGATGGTGTACCCTACATTTATGGTAGATATGCCCCCATGTGCCTTCTGTACAAGTGCCAGCGTTGTTCTAACATTACCTTGCATTATAACTGGTCATGCAGCTGTGAACTTGTATTTTCTAGGGAAATGAACAAAAAGCTTCGAGATGAGAAGGATGTGTTTGACGAAGAAAGCTGGATACCCTCCGGAAGGACCTGGCGGACCCCATCCTGGTGCCCAGAAGTTGCTGCTGCTGTTGCCACTCCAGCTGTGCTGGCAGTGCCCATTGTGATGCTGCATTACGATACAGGGAGGGGAGCTGATGGGATTAGCA
Organism: Eleutherodactylus coqui; assembly: GCF_035609145.1. Classification (NCBI taxonomy): domain Eukaryota; kingdom Metazoa; phylum Chordata; class Amphibia; order Anura; family Eleutherodactylidae; genus Eleutherodactylus; species Eleutherodactylus coqui. Next base: position 616,571 of record NW_027102367.1, read on the forward strand.
ATGTGATTGTATAGCTGTAGTATATAGTAGTTGATGTGTATATGTAAATACGTTTTAGTATCTGTGTATCTGCATGGAGACCCCTCTTCTCACACATGTATATGGAGAAGTGATGAAAACCTTTCTGTATTGTACATAATTAGGTCAAAGCTTTAGGCTGTAGATGGCAGCGAATGGACGTGCTAATGGCGAATAGAACAATTTACCCAAAGGGCCTGAGTTTGCAAACCGGAAAAAGACTCCATGTAATCCACCGCCCGCTGGACTATGTTTTACCTCAGAATCATATTGAACATGCTTCCATTACAACTAAGGGTTTTAAGAATTTTTTTATTATAAATAGTTTTTAATATTTTCATGTTTGCTTTTTATTCATTGAGGAGAAGTGTAAAAACGTAACCAAAAGGGCGGCATATGGCAAATACCGCTCTATACCCTTGTACACACAGAGCTGTTTGGGGGGGAGTGGGATGTTATTTACAGGGGTTCTCATGACGTAGATGGTTATAACCTATCCTTGGGATAAGTCGCCAATATCGCGTCCGTGGGGGTCCAACTCCTGGCCACCTCACTGTATACCTATGTGACCTTTATACCACGCACAGTGCAGGTTATTTCGTAGTGGCGGTGCCCAGTTTTGCAGGTCGGTCCCATTCGCTTGGATGAGACTGAGCTGTGCTAAGTCCTTCTGACCAATGAGCGTGACGTCTCAGGCCAAGGAAGAGGCCGTAGTGTTCTCCTGAGTGGTGTGGCCATCTCAAATAGCTGATTGCCGAGGATGCTGGGAGTTGCATCCTTACTGATCTGATATTGATGACTTTCTGTATCTAAGTTCTGGAAAACCCTTTTCACAAAAAACAAATGGTGTCCTGTGTGATCAAACTCTTGCACAGCATTCATGCTTGGAGCAATTGCTGGTGACAAATTATTACCTTTTCCACTTTTCTGACATTCATCTAAAGTAGTAAGTGTATCAGAAGTTGGAAGGATTTTGGACACCAGTATACAATTTAAAAAAGGAATACAATCATATAGATACAGAACTTTAGTTCTCCTGCAGAGACCTGGTTAAATGATGATATTCTGGCTGCTTGTTGCCACCACTAGGGGGAGCTTACTGCGTGTGGTTTTATTAACGAGACAGTATAGTATGCAGTAGGCTCATAAGGCTGCATGGCAATCAGAATGGCTATGGAATGGATCTAGAACAGAAAAACAGACTTCTGACTTCTATAAAGATCTACAAAATAAAATCAAAAGGGTGTTCAAAGATGGACGCTTCTCCTTTTCAAGCCTGCAGTATTTCAAGTAACAACAATAAAACCTAGTGATTGAACAATACATCTGTATTGTGTTTGGGAATACTCAGCTGCGGTCAGACTGCTCATTCACATGTACACTGGACTTGGCCAAGTGTGTATATATACATACATACGATTGTTATACATGTCAGCCCAGGCAGAATTCCTAGGAGTCTCCCGATTTCCTAAGCCTCTTTACCCAATCACCTCTCTGTTTCGCCCAGTGTCATACTACAGAGGCTGAGCATGTCCCCAGCCCTGGCATCCCCCACACACAAGCCCTCAGCGTGCCAACACTACCTTCACTATGATGTTAGGACAGTGGTTTTTATTCAGTCTGGTGGTATTCATTCACTACTTGGTGGTCATGATGTGGAGGTATTGTTGGTTTTTAGATACTGTTTTGTTCAATAGCCGTATATAGATACTGTATGATGGTAATATTTGTTCTTGGTGTAGCAGCAACAATGTTGTTCATCTTCTCTCTCATGTACTTTATTCTCCATTGTGTCTCCATGTACTACTCTTGCTGTAGGATAGCCATGGCCCTTATATAAGCCACGTCATGAAAAGGCCAATCACATTCTTGCTGTGACCAGAGACTCGTCCTGTGACAGTCTCTCCCAGGTTGACATCTCTGGATTGTGCATATTGAAATCCGATATGCCTCATCCCTCAGTGGACATCATGGCGCTGTTTGGGTTCCCCCCACACACGGTAGATCATCCGCCGATCTTGTCCACTTCAATGTGTACAGCTGGTTTAAATTTTAAAAACGCCTTTACCTGTTCAAAAGTGGACAACCCCTTTAACAAAGTATTGATGGCCTATTCTCAGAATAGATCAATAGTTTATCAGTAGCCGACTGTGTTCAGAGCGCTCTACTTCCAGCTCCATTCACTGACCCGTTGACTCTGCAGACATCCTGAGGATAGGACATGGTCTACTACCTGGGACTCCTACAGATCAGCTAAGTCGTTAATAGTTAATTGGCCATCAAAAGTTTAAAGGTAGATAATGCTTTCGCCCAGATACCAATGTGGCTCTGCCAATCATGCATTAATGTATTGTGGTCAGTAGGGAGGATTTAGGTACAGATTTTGATATTGAGATTGTAGATTCACAGCAGATTTCACTCCATTCATCCCAAGGAGTGAAGTTCATCATGTATGAACATACCCTTATAATCGTAAAGCGGAAAAGTTGAGTAGTTGCTCATAGCAAACAATCAGGTTTTTCCTTTTTTTGGCTATACTGTATTTATTAGGCTCTTTTACATTTACATTTTGCATAGTTTTTTTTCTGTTCTGTGTGTATCCATAGACCTCATTACCTTTTATGCATGCCAAAACACTATATTTATTCCATGTGTCAGTGCAATTCAAGTGTATTCCCTAACGAAAAGGAAATGTCACATGAGATAAGACTAAACTCTTGCTGTTTTGTGAGTTAGTATTATACCAGGGTTTATTGTATAGGTGTCAGTAATTGATTCGGTGGTTTTCATTCTTTGTCATACACTTCTGCCATACCTGAAATTAACCACAAGATGTCGCTGTGCACTATAAAACATCTATCTGTTCCCTGGAGGGTTTTTTACTAACATAATTTTTATAAGGTTGATTTTTAAACAATGAAAAAGGTGACTGTACAAACAAATCTAACAAATGTAGCTGCTAACGTATAAACAAGGAAAAGAGCATGTTAACAAAACATAGTCAAACAAGGTGGAATCAGTTTCCTGACTGAGCAGATATCTTATGGCCCTTTTACACGCAACGATTATCGCTGAAACAACTAAACAACTTAATGACTTTTTTGCATAAAATGCTGAACATTTATATGTGCAGATAATCATCTGTAATCTCTCCATTTCCCTCGTTAGCTGAAGGGGGGCGGGGTGTTTATGTGATAAACTCTGGCCAGAGGACTTTAATTAGTGTGAAGAATCTGCTTTGTCTCCTACTGACATGAGTAAACAAGTAGTCTCTGTCTTTAAAATGGCAAACAAACACCTCTCCACTCAAGTGATTAAAGGGGTTGTCCCGCGCCGAAACGTGTTTTTTTTTTTTTTTTTAACCCCCCCCCCCCGTTCGGCGCGAGACAACCCCGATGCAGGGGTTAAAAAAACACACCGGGTAGTACTTACCCGAATCCCGGCGGTCCGGCGTCTTCATACTCACCTGCTGAAGATGGCCGCCGGGATCCTGTCTCTCTGTGGACTGCAGGGCTTCTGTGCGGTCCATTGCCGATTCCAGCCTCCTGATTGGCTGGAATCGGCACGTGACGGGGCGGAGCTACACGGAGCCGGCATTCTGCACGAGCGGCCCCATTGAAGACAGCAGAAGACCCGGACTGCGCAAGCGCGGCTAATTTGGCCATTAGAGGCCGAAAATTAGTCGGCACCATGGAGACGAGGACGCCAGCAACGGAGCAGGTAAGTATAAAACTTTTGATAACTTCTGTATGGCTCATAATTAATGCACAATGTACATTACAAAGTGCATTAATATGGCCATACAGAAGTGTATAGACCCACTTGCTGCCGCAGGACAACCCCTTTAAGTTGCTCAAAAGAAAGAACTACTGCCATTTAACTGGAATGAAAATCAAATGAACTAACTATTTTTATGCCGGCTGAAACTCAGCAATAAGTGAACAAATTGTGCGCGATGGTCGCACGGTTACACGTAATGATTATCACTCTTTTGCTTGTCGTTTGAATGAATTTTTAGCGATAATCGTTGCGTGTAAATGGGCCTTTAGATAAGAAATTACATTTGCTATTCAGACAGACCTTCCAATCAGATCTGAACCTGGCATTACTATTTGCCGCCCTGTAACTCCTAAATTCAAACCAATAGTCCTTGTTTACTCCTTTTATTACATCCATTAACCTTTACGTCACAGGATGTAACTATACATTCTGTTAGGGGAGCATTCTATGCACAAGGACTTAAGGCCCATTTAGACTCAACGATTAATGCTCAAAATTCACTCAAAAGCCATCTTTTGAGCGATAACTGTTGCGTCTAAACACGTGGCCATTGTGCACTATTCGTACCATCAGTGCCGCCTGCTAAGAAGCTGATTTTCTTAGCAGGCGGCACTGATGGTATTCTTTCAGCTGGTATCCTGCTGGCAGTTCTCAGCGGGTCACCAGCTGAAAGCTCCGAGAACAATGCAGCTGTTTGTATATATAAAACAGCTGCTTTGTTCTCTGAGCTATCTTGGTATCCTGCTCTGCCTGCATTAACTCTTAATTAGCTAATTAGCTACTTAGTTATGCAAAGATAATCGCTCAAAACTGTCACTCAAACTGTCATTTGAGTGATCATTGTTCCGTATAAATGGGCCTTTAGACTTGCGTCCTGTGGATGACATGAGCTCAAGATTTCTGTACTTGCAATTCATTATCACTCAACAATAGTCATTGCAATTCATGGCAGAACCGGACACCAGCGTATGGCGGTAGTTGCCATGCCAACCCATCGACCCTCTGCGGGGTTTTTTTTCTGTTTTTTGTTTTGTTTTTTTGTTTGCGGGATGTCCTGTAGTTTCCAATAGTATCAATTTGGAATACATATGACTTTTTGATCGCTTTTTATTGCGTTTTTTTCGGACGACGTTCACCGTGCAGGAAAAATAATGCGTTACTTTGATAGATTGGACTTTTACGGATGTGGCGATACCAAATACATATTTTTATTTTATGATTTAGATTTTTTGATAATAGATATGGCAAAAGGGGGGTGATTTAAATTTTTATAACTTTTTTTTTATTTATTTTTTTTTACAATTAAAAAAACTTTATTGAATTTTTTTAAAACTTTACTTTGAAGTCCCCCTGGGGGACTTTAATATGCGATGCTTTGATCGCTCCTGCAGTATGACGTAATGCTATAGCATTACGTCATACTGCTTTTTCACGGGCAGTCTCTCAAGCCAGCCCACGGGGATGGCTTGATAGGCAGTCTGCTAAGGCAGCCCTGGGGCCTTTCTAAAGGCCCTCGGCTGCCATGACACCTGCATGGCTCCCCCGATCTCACCGCGGGGGGGGGGGCCGTGCGGGACCCCCGAACAGCGTTCGGGGGATTTAAATGCCGCTGTCAGAATTGACAGCGGCAATTAAAGGGTTAATAGCCGCGATCGGCCAAACGCCCGAGTGGGGCTATTGCCCGCGGGTGTCAGCTGTAATAAACAGCTGACGCCAGCGCTGTATGGAGGGAGATAGCGCCGCTACCTCCCTCCATACACATCCTGCAACAGCAGGACGTAGTTTTACGATAGCGCCGTCACTAAGGGGTTAAGCAATGCATCCTTGAAGTGATAGAAATGTAGTCTGGCCAAGCCATCCCTTAGAACACCGGAAGACAAGTTCTTAGGTGTAGGCACCCTGTGAGCGCAGTCGAGAGGTGTCTCATGTGCATCTGGAAGAATAGCAGCAAACTGAAGTCCATGAGAAACTCAATGAGCTGAGAGTCCTTCAGTTTCTGGAAAGTTTCTAAAGTGGATATTGTTCCTTTTAGAAGGGGCGCCTCAATAAGCCAATTATAACCTAAGTGCTGCAAACTCCTTCTCAGTGTCGTTATGACCATCTACCAGGGACTGGGGGGACAATAGAGTGTAGCTTGTATATCAGCTAGCGCACTCATACCTTTTTGCTTTCCCTAAAAGTCTGATTAGTCCCCAGGAATCAAATCAAGTCATGGATTTTTAGGGGGACCAGCCCTAATATCTGGGTATTCTGTTGCTGATCAGAAATAAGGGGTAAAATAATGAATACAAAGAGAGCTACATACAAAAAATTGTCTTTAACTATACATACAAAAAAGTGTCTGAGTCTGGAAGGCAGTGTTGGCCAATATATGATATAAAGAACCACTGACTATTTCTGATCTGATGGATTCATTGAAATTTCTTTATATGCAGGTTGTCCCTGTACAATCTGTAGGCTGTAAAGCTAATAAGGAGGCTCTCGGATAATAAAAAGGAAGTGCCTTCCCAATCCAGTGATATCTTGGCACCATTGCGGTGTCAGGGTTTTCCACATGTCACACCAATACCTATACTGGTCTGGTGGATATGTGGTACCCGTAGTGAAATATGACCATGAGGTGTTAGGATTTCTGGTTCCTATCCAACTAGACTTCCACCTCACTCTATGTATATGTGTAAGTCTGTCCAAAATTTGTGTTTTAAAGTAATATTTAATAAAGTTAGTAATCTGAATTACATTTCTTTTTCGGTGACTAATTACACTTTACTAATTAGACTAATATACTGACCGATCACAGTAATCGCTGGGGCAGGACTGCTGTGATTGGTCACCCAGTGGCAAGTAGTGATTGGCTGCTGGCTATGTCAGCAGCTATCAGTAAAATGTTGCCATGATAATCAGTGGCGACTCTTTAAACACAGGACGTATGGCCCTACGTTCACGGGCGTTATGGTATTCACCGCGGGAGCAGGAGTTGGCAGGCTGACCGCGGAGTTCCGTCTATCTGATAGGCTGACCGTGGAGAATCGCGGCAATTTGCAGCATGCTGAAAATTGCCGTCCGAGAGCAGAGGATCGCAATGATTCTCCGCTCGTGAACAGGGGGCCGGCGCTTTCCATAGCAACGCTATGCAAAGCTTCAGACACGCCCGTGAACAGGGGGCCTAAGTTTACGTGCAGGTGCACTAAGTACTAAGTGCCCATGACATAAGTTTATGTCCTGTGTCGTTAAGGGCTTAAATGTTCTGATCAGCTAATTTATGACCAAAGTTTTCACCGTGAACAGAAATTAGCTGAATAAAAAGTGCAAAAGAAATGTCATCAGTCCAGCCTCACTGGCTGATCTCCTATTAGGACTTAGACTGCAGTGTCTATATACAGTGATATGTAGAAGCTGCGGAAGACAAATGGTACCAAATTTTTTATTAAACCCTATTGCAAAAATGATTGCACTGGTCAGCAACAAACATTTACAAAAGTCATGTTACTGAAATAAAAATTGTTAAATGACTAATTTTATGTGCTCAACACGACTTTTTGTAATCTGCAACAATTGTTTACATCATGAACTGCATTGCAATATAAATAGGCCTATGGTTAATACCTGTAAAAATCAGGTCATAGACTATGTCTTAGAATTCTTTGCCTGCCTCTTGTCTAGCTGTTCGGGAGCATCTCTGTAGGCTGTCCAGCAGTAGTCAGCCAGTATGGTAGTGGACCATTTTCCCTGGTATCTTTTGTTCTATTGTTTCGATATCCTGATGAAAACGTTCGCCATGTTCATCACTAACCATACCACAGTTATCTGGAAAGAAATCCAGATGGGACTGGCGGAAGTTAGAGACATATTGCTGCCAAGCTTCTGATACTGCATCAGCAGGTCTTGTACTAGATCCTTGTAGTTATCTGCCCTAACATTCCCGAGAAAGTTTGTAGACACTAGGCAGACAGCATTACATGCTTGTTTCGCATTACCCTGCAGAAAGTTGTTGAACCGGTCATCTTTGAAGAGTTCTCAAATCTAAGGATCCACAAAAACTCCCTCTTTAATCTTTGCCTCGCTGAGTAGAGGGAATTTTTCATGAAGGTATTGGAAAGTTGAAGTCCGGTCCATGGCTTTCACGAAGTTCTTCATCAAACCCAGTTTGATGTGAAGGGGTGGCCGCAGGATTTTGTGAGCCTTGACCAGAGCCAGGTGCTGGATATTCTTCTCTCCAACTGCTACTTTTTGTCTGCGAGTCCATTCCTTCCACAAGTAATGAAATTTCCTTACTCCGCTATCTCACTCAAATAAGAAACACATGTATATCCCTGCTGCAGTGCCATTAAAAGGGCAACTACCTTCAAATGACCACAGAGGTGCCACCTGTACTTGTTATACTCAATGGACTTTGGTAGCTGTGTAAGTTATAACTGTAAGGACGTTGTTACAGTCCTGGATAAATTTCCACAGTGAAACAGAAAATAAACTATATGCAATATCTTCAAAACGAGAGCTCATAAAAAAAAAATTGTGGTCCTATTCGTGTTCAGCACACCGAGATGATACAGATTAGGAGCTTTTTATGTCAGAAACAGTTTCAGTGTTAACCAGTGTAATCATTGCATGTAAACGGGCCAGTGTTGTCAGCAGTGTGTGTCTGTCTGTCTGTCTGTCTGTAATATAATGTATGCATATATGTGAAAAAACGTTTGCTCCAAAGGTTGTCAATAGCCAACGTCAAAACATATACTGAACATAACCCGGTTTCCTCGAAAATAAGACAGGGTCTTTATATTATTTTTTGCTCCATAATATTCATTTTTTTTACATGGACAGCTGGTTGGGCACTATTAAAATTGTTTTTTTTTAATTTAACTGTAACTTGGACTTATTTTTGGAGTAGGGCTTATATTTCAAGCATCCTCAAAAATCGTGAAAAATTTATGTTGCATTCTCAAAAATCCTGGAAAATCATGCTAGGGGTTAATTTTGGGGTAGGTCTTAATTTTAGGGAAACTGGGTATATCATTTTGCGTTACTTTACAGTGCTTCTACAAATGCAGCTGCAGACGGGTTGGGCTTGACTAAATTGCGTAGATTATGAAATGTGTCCTATTCTTCAGTCTGTGGTAAGTAATAAGTAAGGGCATGTTTTGGTTTCTAACTAACCCGTACTTTACCATTTAACATTTCAGGATTCCTACAGAAAACAGGTTGTCATAGATGGAGAAACTTGTTTGCTGGACATCCTGGACACAGCAGGTCAAGAGGAATACAGTGCAATGCGGGACCAGTACATGAGAACAGGAGAGGGATTTTTATGTGTATTTGCCATTAACAACACCAAGTCTTTTGAGGATATTCACCAGTACAGGTGTGTGACCCAGAACCTCAAGTGACACTTAGCCCATAAAACCTTTTCACCACCAATACATTGCAGCTTGAAATCCTCAAGTAAGGAGCTCTGTGAATCTCCTTGACTTTGCCTTCAATGTTCCTCTGCACATACCACCATTATACAAGGCACCATGCGTGAATGTACAATATAGATTACCCATGCAAATGCTATAGGGCCCTTGGCGAGCAAGAACCAGATCATGGTTGGTCCCATGCCCTTTGCTGCTTGGCAATAGTTACTGCAACGTTCACAGAAGTGCCGCCCGAAAATCTGTCCAAAGGTCATAGAAAGAGGATGGAGAGTGAAAATAGTACCGAGCCCTTCTGTAGAGGTTGATATCACCAAGACCTTCCTGCATTCTGCAGAAGTATATCAGCACATGTACTTATTGTATAAGGTAAAGAGCCTTAAAATTGGCGTGACGTGAGAATATTTGGTTACAATATAGATAATCTCAGAAAACCGTAGACTAATCTTGGTCCTGCCAATGTAATACTAGGCATGGACACCCATATTATTAATGGCCCTGAAAGTGACCCTACATATTGGATATGATCTAATGTGTATCTGCAGATTTGTTGGTGATATGTCTGCGATTGTCCCATTGATTTGAATGGGGTTTGTAAAAATCCATGCACTTCCTGGATATATGGAACAAAGAGTTTTGCAACAACTCTGATGTAGTTGAATTTTTCCTAACTGTTCCTTGACATCTGATCAGGGAAACCAGATGGGTAGGTTACATTATAAACCCACCCAGTCATTGATGATATACCACAACAGTAATGTATCTGGTAGACTCTTTTATCTCAAGCACTCCGTCTGCCATTGAACTAAGATACTTGGTCAGCTGAACTGCGTGAAGAAGTTTATAACGTGACTGCTGTCAGTCAACAACAACTTCTGTATGTGTAGTCCCCATAAAGGTCTTACCCCATTTGGCAACCTCTTCTTGGTTTGAAGCTACTGAACCTCAGGGATTAACTAAATTCACTAAATAACTGCAATCAGATGCCAACTGCTGGGGAAACCTAATATTTAGCTGATGAATGAGCGACTATGTAATACACGGCCATGTTCATTATCTTAGAATGGGACCCGACTTTTCCAGCAGCTTGCTCTGCTCATAAAGGGTGCTCACGTGTGGGGAACACTTTGATGCCCACATCCATGCCTTACTGGGGCATCAGGATAAACTTGTAGTCTAGAGTCTCCAAAGCAGGGGTGTAAAAACTCCTTTTCACCGAGGGCCGTATCAGCCCTATTGCCTTCAAAGGGTCATTTGTAATTGTAAAACTGTATAATAGTAGTGTTCCCCATAGTGACCACAGTAGTAATATGGTCCCCCATTGTGGCTCCAGTAGTAATGGTGAACCCCATAGTGGCTCCAGTAGTAATGGTGTTCTTTATATTGGACCCAGGAGTAATAATTTACCCCCATAGTAATCCCAGTAGTATTAGTGACTCTTTTGTCTTGCCCTCCCTTCTCTATTGTCTCTGGCCAGGGAGCATCCATACAGGCATTCCATTGGTCCGATCTGCAGCTGAGTCTGTGACCGCTGACTTCTCCCCTTGGCATCTGAACTGCATACAGGACGGCGCCCTCAGACATTGGAGGAAGAGGTCAGCGGTCACTGACTCTGCACTGCCCCACCAGGCCAGAGATGCAGGCTGGGTGAGTGGAATGCCTGCTGGGTCACTGTCTGGCCTTCAGGCCTCAAGTTTAACTTGTGTGCTCTAAAGCGATCGGTTAATGTTAATGCAAGTCCTTTTTAATATTTTACACAGGGAACAAATAAAACGGGTAAAGGACTCTGATGATGTTCCAATGGTGTTGGTGGGGAATAAGTGTGACCTCCCAGCTAGAACTGTGGAGACCCGACAAGCCCAGGACCTGGCCAGAAGTTATGGCATTCCTTACATTGAAACCTCTGCTAAAACCAGGCAGGTAGGAGCAGGATGTATTTTGCTTTATTGGTAATGAGATACAATCTGACTGGTATGGATGACTGTTTTACTGTTTTACCGATGGCTGTAAGTCTTTGTTCACACTGCTAGAATTTTCAAACCATGTCTGGTCCTGTACAGCTAGGAAAGGAGTCACACTTTTATTTATCCATCGACCTAAGTGCAAATTGAGGGACACTTGGGAAATAGTGACCTCCATAAGTAATTTCCAGCTGTCATTCAATAGGAAGCCTTATCAGGGAGCAACAAAAAAAACTGAACTTTAGTAAAGCAACATTTGATCAGCTGAGAATTACTCTTGGCAACATCAAATGGGACAACATCCTCAAAAATAACAGTACAGGAGACAAATGGGAGAAGTTAAAAAACATCCTATTAACCTTATGTGAGCAGTTCATACTCCAACCTCATGTGGCTCAACATGACCATAAGGGGGCAATAAGTAAAAGCCTTTAAATGACTAAAACAAGTGGACAGTGAAAAAGCGCTAAAAAAACCTGAAAAAAACAAATTATGTAAGAAAAAGATAAAACCTGCAAAGGAGGAGGCAGAAAGACTTATTGCCAAAAAGAGCAAAAAAACCCTTAAACTACTTTTCAATTACATAAATGGAAAAAAGGATTTGCCCTGAAAGCACTGGCCCTTTAACCCCTTAAGGACATGGCCCCTTTTTTTTGTTTCCTCCATTTTCTACAGTGTATACAATGCAACAAAATGACTATTCGCCCCTCCCCCCAACCAAGGGTTCTAATAGAACTAAGTGACATGATAAACAGACCGCTATTTCTTACATCTTGGGACTCTATTTAGACTGGACAATCACTGGATTGGCACATTGCCAATGTGGTTCAAATATGCAAAAAGGGGTCAAGAAGGGAATCTGGTAACTACAGGCTGGTAAGTCTCACTTAATTGGAAAAATATTCAAGGGGTTTCTGAGAGATGCCATCCTGGAATACCTCAAGGAGAACAACGGAATAACTCCTCACCAGCATGGGTTCATGAAGGGTCGATCACGTCAGACCAATCTGATCAGCTTCTACGATGAAGTAAGCTCTAGGCTGGACCTGGGAGAGTCTTTTGATCTTGTATATCTGTATTTCTCTAAAGCATTTGACACCGTGCAACATAATAGGTTGATATACAAAATAAGACAGCTCGATCTGGGCGAAAATGTGTGTATCTGGGTTAAGAACTGGTTCAGAGATAGAAAACAGAGGGTGATAATAAATGCTTCGTACTCCGATTGGGCCACCGTCGCTAGTGGGGTGCCACAGGTTCAGTATTAGGCCTCATGTCCACGGGGAAAATCAGGCCCGCTACGGATTCTCCATGGAGAATCTGCAGCGGGTCCCTTCTGCCCCGCGGACATGAGCGCTGAAAATAAGAATAAATCAGAATTAACTCACCTCTCGCACGCTCCGGATCCTTCCTTCGCTGCCGCGTCATCTTCTCTGCGTCGCGGCCGGATCTTCTTTCTTCGGCCCGGCGGATGCGCAGGATGACGTCGGTGACGTGCCCCGTGCATGCGCCGGCCCGAAGCAAAATGATCCGGCCGCGACTGAGAGAAGATGGCGCCGCTGCGAAGAGAAGAAACGGAGCGGGTGAGTAAAATCTGATTTTTGTCTCCCGCGGATCCGGACGGCTTCCATAGGCTTCCATAGAAGCCCGCGGGAGCCGTCCCCACGGGAGACCCGCACGAAAATGGAGCATGGTCCAGATTTTTTCATGCTCCATTTTTTTTAAAATCACTTTTATTGACCATCCGCGGGTATTTATCTACCCGCGGGTGGTCAATGCATCCCTATGGGGTGCGGATCCGCGGGCAGGAGAAGAGTTAAAATCTGCTGCGGATTTTAATTCTTCTTTTGCCCGTGGACATGAGGCCTTAGGCCCCATTCTGTTCAATATATTTATCAATGACCTGATAGAGCGGCTGCACAGTAAAATGATACAAGATAATACAACGGAGGACAATGTGCGGCTACAAAAGGACCTAGATAAGATGGGGGATTGGGCAGAAAAATGGCAAATGACGGTTAATGTTGATAAATGTAAGATTCTCCACATGGGCAGGAGAAACAGATGTTACCAGGTCTTTCTGGCAGGTTTTATACAAATCTGTATACAGGTGTGTGTATATAATATTATTCTGCCCTTCCAACTGGTGTCCTGGATTGTAAGTGGTCTTGTACCTTGGTGTCTCCTGTATCTCGCAGGGAGTAGAAGACGCCTTTTACACACTCGTGCGAGAGATCCGGCAGCATAAGTTGCGGAAGCTGAATCCTCCCGATGAGAGCGAGAAGGGATGTCTGAACTGCAAGTGCGTTGTATCCTGACCCTGGTAAGCAAGTCGCCAGCCGCTGTTTTCTAACAAAATGTTCATAAATGCTCCCCACATTCCATAAATACAGAATTTTGTTTTAAAACCTTAAGTTGACCCTCTGGCTTCTGCACAAAATTGTATCTCAGGACAGGAGGAGAATGGTATATTACCTGCTGCCAGATTTAGCCTCCATTTTCAGCCTTTCGAGATGGCTGATGCAAACATCAGACTAACACTACCAATGCACTGTGGGGATTAGATAGACTAATAATGTACTGCACATGCTCTGATTAGCCAAAGCAGATCACGTGATCAGCACTGGTCAATCAGCAGATCACGTGATCAGCACTGGTCAATCAGCAGGCAGTACAGAGTGTGCCTTAGCTAGTGAGAAAATTGCTGCAGCCGTCTTTGATGCCTGAAAATGGGACTCAAGACTTGGGGATCGGAGGGGCAGCAGAGAACTGCAGATAATATACCCTTTTGTCCCAGGATAGAATTTAGTCTTAAATCCAAAAGGGTCACTTTAACAAAAGTACAGTTTAATGTAATAGATTCATTTGGCCACATAAGGGAGCTATATAATTATTCTTTCTGTGGAGAAACTGGACCGATTTATCAACCTGTTGCTGCTGTAAAACACAGTGCGTGCGTGTGTGCGTGCGTGCGTGCGTGCGCACCATAGAAACATACTATATGGATGCTGTGGGATTCTTGGAGAAAAAAAGCCCAGTGGTGGTTGGCAAGGACTTGAGCGAAACTCCTTATATTCATAGAAACGTTTTTTTTCGTAAATAAGAGGGTGGAAAATTGGCCCAAAGTTCATGAAAATTAGATTGGAAGGATAATTGCAACACCCCAGAGGGGTGACCCTGGGCACCTGGCTAACATGAAGAGCTGGGATAAGGGATAAGTGTTGTCTCGTCACGGTGGTACTTACCAGGCTCTGGTCCCTGAGGGATGACATGTTACAAAGGCCAGAGCAGGATTGCAGGCCAGTTTCGACACCCCTATGATAGAGAATGCCAATAAAAGGGATGGGGGGGGGGGAGTAGTTGTACAAATCACTTGTGACGCCACCATTCCCACACACCGGTATTCTATGCGGTGGAGAAATGAACCCAGAGACTTTAGTACCTCGGGTCCCCAGGAACAGTTAGGGCCCGGTATTACTTTTACTGAAGAATAACTCGTATAACAGATAATGCAAGTACAATTCACTTTACATGGTAACAGGCTACAGCTCAGAGACAGGGAGGATACAAAGGATGAATACGGTCCATATTCTCTGTATGTCACTGCTTCTGGATTGGGAGCACTCCAGAGGAGGAAGGGGGTTGGGGTTACTCCCCAAACACTTTGGCAGACAATTACTAAAGGAGGCTTAGCCAATATACACCATGCACGGTAGATACGGAGGCGGATGTACGACTAGTTGGTATTCCACCAAGCCCTGATTCTGACTTCCATTTGCATCTAGTGGGAATTTATTAACCGGCTCATTCTGTGTTGAGTGTTTGTTCAGAGTATAGGTACTTTTAGTGATAATAATAAAAGTTATTTTTTAATTGTTTTTATAGTACAATCAGTGATGAAGTTTAGTAAATTCAGACTATTCCTGCCCCAGTGAAACCAGTATAAGTGACAGACTGCTGAAGTCAGCATGTCTGTCACTATACTGTGCTGCCCGCAGATAGACATATAAGGGACTGACCGGGTTCCCTTTTAAGAAACGTCTATGGTCTTAAGATTAAATTGTCAGCTATTTATTGTGGCTACTGCTTTTGCCCATTTTGCCCATGTCATAGCATGAAATAGTTTATGGAGAATAGATATACAACGGGTGGACAAAAATCTAGAAATGTGGTATAACATGGATGCATTAAAATCGGTCTCTGCATGTCTTATTTAGTATGATTTATAATCCCATGTAACTTAAAGGGGTTGTCTCGCGAAAGCAAGTGGGGTTAAGCACTTCTGTATGGCCATATTAATGCACTTTGTAATATACATCGTGCATTAAATATGAGCCATAAGGAGTTATTCACTTACCTTCCCTGCGCTGGCGTCCCCGTCTCCATGGCTCCGTCTAACTTCAGCGTCTAATCGCCCGATTAGACGCGCTTGCGCAGAAGGGTCTTCTGCCTTCGGGTCTGTTCGACAGCAGCGGCGTTCTGGCCCCGCCCCTTCTACGCATGATCGTGTAGCTCCGCCCCGTCACGTGTGCCGATTCCAGCCTCCTGATCGGGCGATTAGATGCTGAAGTTAGACGGAGCCATGTACACGGGGACGCCAGCGCAGGGAAGGTAAGTGAATAACTTCTGTATGGCTCATATTTAATGCACGATGTATATTACAAAGTGCATTAATATGGCCATACAGAAGTGCTTAACCCCACTTGCTTTCGCGAGACAACCCCTTTAAGTAGAGGTAATATGACACAGATGCTGCCGGAGCAACAGGTTCAATTGGTCAGGGGTTTGAGCCACTTAGCTGCTGTTACCAGCTGGCTCCCAAAACCACCCAGAGCAGAGCAAGAGGTGAAGTAAACACTAATTTGGCAGGAAAGCTCAACCATGTTGTTGTTATAACACTACACTTTTCTTTTTTTTTTTTTTTGTCTTGTCAGGATCGCAGGTCACAGTCTGACCTGAATGTGTTCCCCTGTTCTGCTTCTCCGGCCAAGTGCCAGATACCCAGGTGGATAACTATTAGAAGAGATTAGAAGACATCAAGCCTTCTGTGGAGACGTCTGTAAACCGTCAACCATGATTACCTGGGTATTATATTTCCATATCCAGGAATGTATTGCCTTCTGGATGTGCTGAGTGTATACCACAGGTAGTATTAATGCCAACAAAAGGGTTAATGACATGACTGTTGGCAACTCAGCGGATCTACAACTTATTAGTCATTATGGTACTAATATCAGTATCATTCCTTAGAGGTAAATCTGGATCTCTGGATGAGCAACCTGGTCCTGCATGCAATGCCCATATTTCAGCCGAAGGGCCCTTTAAGGAATACGTCATGTCATTGATTACAAGGATCTGTTTGGCATGCTCCAAAGTAATGAATTTTACCTTGACATGTCTGCTTATGTACTTCTTGATTAAAGGGGTTGTCCCGAGGCAGCAAGTGGGTCTATACACTTCTGTATGGCCATATTAATGCACTTTGTAATGTACATTGTGCATTAATTATGAGCCATACAGAAGTTATAAAAAGTTTTATACTTACCTGCTCCGTTGCTGGCGTCCTCGTCTCCATGGTGCCGACTAATTTTCGCCCTCCGATGGCCAAATTAGCCGCGCTTGCGCAGTCCGGGTCTTCTCCTCTTCTCTATGGGGCTCCGTGTAGCTCCGTGTAGCTCCGCCCCGTCACGTGCCGATTCCAGCCAATCAGGAGGCTGGAATCGGCAATGGACCGCACAGAAGCCCTGCGGTCCATGAAGACAGAGGATCCCGGCGGCCATCTTCAGCAGGTGAGTATGAAGACGCCGGACCGCCGGGATGCAGGTAAGCGCTGTGCGGGTGGTTTTTTTAACCCCTGCATCGGGGTTGTCTCGCGCCGAACGGGGGGGGAGGTTAAAAAAAAAAAAAACCTGTTTCGGCGCGGGACAACCCCTTTAATGTCCATTACAATACCAAGAAGTAAGAAAAAAATTCAGACCTGAAATAGTCTGAAAATCTGCAAAATTTAAGTAAGATCCTAATTTAAGTATTCAGTATGATGTGTGTGACATGCTGATTGGTGCTTGAAAAAGAGCCATAGCTGCTGTGAAGTACAAGTTATTTCCCCCACGATATCTATACAGTAAGAAATAAAAATCATTTATAATAGCTATATTTACTTTTCCTTTTTTTTCATTAGTGTACTAACTTTTCATGAACCTTTATTGCAGATTGTTTGATTACATACAAGACTGTAAAATTGTAAACTACGTAATCTTCATGTATGTTCACTCAGGGCAGCTATACACATTAGATGGCCGTCTGCTCTGCCGAGTATGCATTCGAAGGGTATGTTCAGCGGAATTCGGCTCTGATTCCCACCTCTGTAAACCATGCATTTTTCTATGGTTTTTGGCACAGCTTGGCACGTGCAATCTGCCCTGTCAATGGGCAAAACCCACGCGCGGAATTCCAATGCAGAAACGGCATCTGAGAACTCCATTGGCATTGACGGAGGAAATTCCATGGCGATTCTGCTGTTTGAACATATCCTAAGAGTAGAGGGAAGAAAAGCCTCTGGCAGCTGCTTATCTCCCGAATACAATGAAACCGGCAGTTGAAATCCAGCTACCCAATCCTTATTTCCCCCAACATCTGCCATCAATGGAGTGCTGGGGGCTGTCATACATATTAGATGATTGTCCGGACTTGCTGAAATCAGCAGGTTGGGACAGTATGCATTTAATGATGATGGCCACTCTTATTGTTGTATCTTGGGTTATGGTTACAAGGCTTGTCGACTCAAAACAAGCTCTACTCTAGATATCATGGGTGAGGAGACTTTTGCTTGAGACTCTGGTTAGCCATTCGTTTAAAGGCTCACATCTACCACTGTAGTAGTAAAGGGATAACCACATTGACTGGCAAAATCGGTGGGCTGCTGCCATCTTTGGAGCAGAACCAACATCAATTAGCTGAATGAATTGGGGGCTGTCATATTATCGAGGTTGTCTTTGATAGACAAGGCCTCTATAGAGAAAGCAAGCTTTATAGAAGACAGGCTCAAGCATCTAATATATGGGTAACAATTGGGACCAAACCTTTACATAATTTGTAGGCATTATATATACTTGTAGCTATCTTGCAAACTTGAAATGCAATAAGTTCCTCATGTGCTGAGTCAGGATATATTTTTGGGAAAGCAGAGGGTAAGTATTGCCCTCACCTAGAGAGGTTCTGTAGTACACAGTTTGGTTCTCGCACTTGAAGATGAAGCCCTGGGTAAGCCCCAAGGAATAGCTGTACACTAGGAGGCCACTGCTCATGTCGTGGTGGATATAAGGAAGTAATCTTCTGTATTACAGGTACAGAAACGGCATAGTTTGGAACTGGACTTGCTTATACCCACCATAACCTGAGCACTCCAGCTGGCATGTGCAAGTACCAGCCGTGATCTCCTCCTACATTGATTAGCAGGTTTCTTGGCCTATCCATCTATATGCAGTGCTATAGGAGTTCAGAAGTTGTAGCTCTTGAAAGCGTTTTTGGTGTCCAAATCATCAGTTGGTTTTCTCCAAAAATCATCCAGTACACATTTACCATAGCCTTTCTTTTTTTGCCTCATTTACACAAACAACGTATTGGGAAATATTTTTAATGAGTTTTCTGGACAAAACCTATGGATACAATCCTGAGGTTAGGTTAGCGGTTAGTGCCCTATGGGAGTGAAGCCAGCTTAGGGCACTTCTGCCATCCCCTCTGACTCACATCTGGGCCACTGCACTGATAACGCGCTCGGAGATTATGCCTCGATAGGGATTCTCAGTGATTTACCATTAATGACCTATCCTGAGGATAGATTATCAATAGTTTTTGCCCAGAATATATCTTTAAAGGGGTTATCTGTGTTGAAGCTTCCATATAAAAGCTTCTTCTCCATGAACCAACATAACAAATTGGCATATACACCCCTCCTCCGGCTCCCACTGTGTCTCTCTCCGCCGCTCCGGGTCTCCCATCTGACATCATATTTACAGGCTGCTCCATCCTTTTTATGGGACGTCACAGGCGCTGCCGCCAACGACAGAGCTCAGCAGTAGGTGGTTAGAAAATTGCAGGACAGTCCAAAACAGGAGTCGGCGGGCTGGAAGGATGGCAGAGAAGAACTGCAAGTAATCTATCCCCAACCCTTCTGGTCCCGGGACAGAATTTTAGTTCCAAAACGAAAGTTTGCTTTAAAGGTATATTACTAATTAAAACCACATATTGAAATATTTTCAAATTGAAGATTTCTTTTTATTCTTCTTTTCTGTACATGATTATGGGAGCCATCTTTAATAAGCTTCTCTTAACAGCATTGAGTTATATGCTTACAGGAAACACATGAACCATAGGGTCTTGTAGTCTAGAGAGGTTTTATTAACTTCTATGGAAGAGTGTTCTAGGCATGCTCAGTGACCAGCATAGGGCTGACTTGGAAGTAGGTGAGCCTTGATTGTCACTTCTTGTGAATTTTAGATCCTTTTATGTATAGGTGTTACTTGCTATTATAATCTTGCCTGTTATGATAATGAGATGACTACTGAGAAGTAATCTATACAGAACAGGAAGTCTCAACACTACAACATTTCAGGATGGTTTTAAATATAATGACATGGAAAATTAAACTGTTTTATATTAAAAAATTAAATTATGCTTAACATAAAACTTAGATTTAAAAAATTGATAATTTCATGATGACGCAATCCCTTTAAGGCAGGAATTACTGTATCTTTATTTTTTGGTTGTTTTTTCTTTATACGTTTTTAGTACTTTTTTTTTTTTCTTTTTTTTAATTTTAAACAAATTTTGCAACAAGTGTCAATATATTGTAGTATTCAGTATTACACCAAATGCACGGAGTCACTGACAGAGTGCATTGGGTCTCTATAAGGAGCAGGCACGACGTGAGGAGGAGAAGCTGTATGCAGCACAGGATGGCTTCTCCTCATACAGCGCATGCATCCAGGCAGGAATATATCTGATGGATGAAATGGCTAATTTAGACCAAAAAAGAGAAGTAGTTATTAATAAACTATATTCTGTACACTGCAGTGCCTGCACTACATATGACAGTGCAAGATCACTGATGGGAACCACTAAAACATAACTTTTATTGATAGTAAATTAAAATTGAACGGGGACTACTACCTAAACACAGACAAACCTATAATAATCCAATACTAGCGATGCAGTAGAGCAAAAGAAATTGGGACAGAGAGTTGTCTATTTCCCATCGAGGCCCAAAAATGTCAGTATCCTTCAAAACCCTTGTTCCTTGATAATGGAGCAGGAATTATAGTGGCTGGCCTTGACTGCCACAGGACACCACAACTATATGACAATGCGACTCTATTTAGAAAGCGTGTGCTAGAAACAGATACCTCTAATTTAACTTATTCTCCGAATGGGTGGGGAGACTGTTAACCCTTTGCAATCCAATTTTAGATTCAAGGTTTCCTAGGGGGCTTTCTCTTTCTGCCATTATACAATGGCACCATCTGCTGGCTAGAGCCAGTACTGCGGTATGGGATATGCTGGAGAGGCCCCCGACAACAGAGCGGCCAGTGATCTACAGTAAGAATATCCTGCTAGACGTCTTCCGACATCGCAGCTGTACAGCCTTCAATAAGAATGTCTTTAGACGTCAGACAGTGGATTGGAAAGGGTTAATAATAACCGGATGTACTGTCACATGTCAAACTGAGAGGTGCCAGCGATGATGTAGCAATGTATCTCACATTATTTAGTAGGTGTTTTATTTGAACTAATGCCAATACACAGTGTGTCGTGATTTTAAAGCCACTGCATTTTGATGAACAAGTTGCTGTGCACATCAACATTTGCACCATAGAGAGTCACAACCAACTGCGGATTGGGCTCATGATTTCATAAGGAGTCTGTTAATGTGATTCCAGATCTCCTCACTAATCCTCCTCTGTGCTGGCAGCTACATAAATAGCAGTGTATTCGTTAGCTATTCATATTTAGATACACTGTCTCACTGGTCTATAGCCAATGGGTGTTATCCCACATAGCTATCTCGCTAACTAATGAACACTAATGTGTGCTGTATCTGACAGCCTGATTAAACGTCATTGTCTGAATGCTTTCCTGATAAGCCAGCTAAAACATCATTGGGGCTGAAACCTGTTTAGGAAATTTAGACCGATAGTAAAGAATCATAAGGCAGCTCAGCACCAGCATCTAGTTTCTATGCATTAGGCCGCCTGCACACGGGCGGAAATCCCGCGGCGCGATTTCCCGCGGGATTTCTGCCATTAAAAGCCTACATAGGAGTGCATTACAATAGGCACTCCTATGCAGACGGCCGCGCGAAATGTCGCGCGTCAAACAAACCACGGCATGTCCTATTTCTGTGCGGGGCTCGCAGAGCCTCGCACAGAAACATCACTCACCCGGCCGCCGGCTCCGGTCTGCGCATGCGCCGGCAGCCAGCACATGAAAGAGCCGGGGCCGCCGGGCGCGGGTGAGTACGCGCTGCTCCCTGCAGGCGCTGGGGTCGGGTCCCGCGGCAAGAATTCTCGCCGCCGGATCCGACCCGCCCGTCTGCAGGCGGCCTTAGTTAGCGGGATAGCTATATGGGATAACACCCATTGGCTATAGATGTGTACATTGGGATAAGTACCCAAGCAAAGGTGGTTTCTGGGCAACTTTCCATTTTGCAAAGTTGAAAAAAAATGGAAACTCTTGTTTAAGCCCTCCCCACACAGGCATTTTTGTACAGCGTTTAGCGCTGCCTTTTTAGCGCTGTAATAAACGCTGTACAACACTCTTATTCAATTTAATGGGGCTGTTCACACAAGCGTCAAAACACAGTGTCTTCAGCGCTGCGCTTTGACAGCGATGCATGTTCTATCTGTGGCCGTTTTCAGCCGTGCGTCGTCCATTGAAATGAATGGGCAACGGTTTCAGTATTGATGAAAATGTGGCACAACTTGTACCATGTTTTTGGCAGTGCTAAATGCAAGCACTAACTGCACTACCTAAAAAAATATATCAATACTCACCTAGCTGCCACCCACGGGGCTGTCAAGCTGCTCCCCAGAGCTCCAGGCAGACTGCCGGCCACTTATCGCCGACAGGGCATCTTTTGCTAGTGACGGGGTTTGAAGAACCTGCCTCCAGCAAGAGATTGCTCTGATTGGCTCAGCCAGTGCTCGTGAAACCAATCGGAGCCAGCGATCGATGAACCAATCACAGCCATTCAATGAATGGCTGTAATTAGTGCATCCAGAGCTGGTTGTGATTGGCTGGGCACGCTGACATTCGGCGGGCTCAGCCAATCGGAGCAATCTCTTGCTGGAGGTGGGGTCTTCAAACCCCGTCACTAGCAAATGATCCTTTGTTGGCGATGACAAGTGCCCGGAGCTCTGGAGAGCAACGACGGGAACCCGGACAGGGCCAGCTAGGTGAGTATTGTTTTTTTTTTTCAGCATCCTTGGCTGCGTTGAAAACACAGCCAAAACAGTGTAAAAAATGCATGACAAGGCTGCTGAAACCACAGTAAACCGAGCGTTGAAAAATGCTGTGTTTCTGCAAATGCCTGAGTCCAGCTCCCTGTGTAGACAAAATGTAAATGTGTTATCTCTCCGTTTAGATGGAACGATTTAATTGTTCTGTTTAAACTCTGGCAAACTACTGAACGACAAGCAGAATCGTGAGGTTCGCGCTCGCCGTTCAGTTTCAACCAGCATAACCACCAGCGCGGCTCGTGTACTTATCATGCTGTTTAAACACCATTTTCAGTGTTTCATTATGGAATGTGAATCGCTGAGCGATAAATGCCCGAGGACTGCCCAATTTTTAATGACTGTCATGAAGTCTAATTGGGCTGCCTGAGCACGAATGAGCTGGTGATGAAGTCCCCCATCCTCCGGCAAGCATGAATCATGAGATTCTTGGCCCGTGTAAAAGGGCCATAAATGTGTTTTTTGTGTTTTTTGCTTTTTTTTCGTTTTTTTTTTTAACTCTTCCCCCAACTGTTTCTCCTTTCGCAGCACTGTGTACTGCTGGTAGACTGCACGTGTCTAAATGAAAATGTTAAAGGGGTTGTCCCGCGCCGAAATGTTTTTTTTTTTTTTTCAATAGCTCCCCCGTTCGGCGCGAGACAAACCCGATGCAGGGGTTTAAAAAAAAACAAAAACGGATAGTACTTACCCGAATCCCCGCGCTCCGGTGACTTTTTACTTACCTTGCGAAGATGGCCGCCGGGATCTTCACCCACGGTGGACCGCAGGTCTTCTCCCATGGTGCACCGTGGGCTCTGTGCGGTCCATTGCCGATTCCAGCCTCCTGATTGGCTGGAATCGGCACACGTGACGGGGCGGAGCTACGAGGAGCAGCTCTCCGGCACGAGCGGCCCCATTCAGAAGGGAGAAGACCGGACTGCGCAAGCGCGTCTAATCGGGCGATTAGACACTGAAATTAGACGGCTCCATGGAGACGAGGACGCTAGCAACGGAGCAGGTAAGTGAATAACTTCTGTATGGCTCATAATTAATGCACAATGTACATTACAAAGTGCATTAATATGGCCATACAGAAGTGTATACCCCCACTTGCTTTCGTGGGACAACCCCTTTAAATGGAAAATTTTTAAGATGCTACTTTATATAACCTACCGGTATCTATACAAAGGAGCTGCATCAAAAATTGCATATGTGATTCCAGGGTTAAAGAGTAGAGATGAGCGAACGTGTTCTTCCGAGCTTGATATTCGTGCGAATATTAGGGTGTTCGGTATGTTCGTTATCCGTAACGAACACCATGCGGTGTCCGGGTTACTTTAACTTTCTTCCCTGAGACGTTAGCGCTTTTTTTTGGCCAATATAAAGACAGGGAAGGCATTACAACTTCCCCCTGCAACGTTTAAGCCCTATACCACCCCCCTGCTGTGAGTGGCTGGGGAGATAAGGTGTCCGCCTGATATAAAAGTCTGCCCCTCCCGCGGTTCGCTATGGATGCATTCTATATGCGCTCAATGGGGCCAGCGGCAGCAGCGCTGACCCCATTGAGAACATATAGAAGACAAATCCTTCTTCTCTGGCACAGCTGTAACAGCTGTAGCAGAGAAGAACGATGTTTGCCCATTGAATTCAATGGAGCGGCAATACAGCATGTTCCACTGAATGCAATGGGCTGCCGGCGATCGCAGGATGAATGGTCGGAAAGGGGTTAAATATATAACCCCTTTCCTGCAATTCATCCAGAAATGTGTTACACTAAAAATATATACCGGCGTATAAGGCGACGGGGCATATAAGACGACCCCCCAACTGTCACCTTATACGCCGGTAATACAGTGGAGCAAAGAATAAAAATCATTACTTACGTTTTTAGATGATCTGCGGCGCTCCTGCAGGCTGTCACTCCCTCCTGGTCCACGGCAGAGTATTGCTTTCTCCACGAAAGACTTTAAATCCCTGCCTCCAGAAGCACACGTGCCTTCAGCCAATCACAGCCAATGACAATGATGTCATTGAATGGCTGTGATTGGCTGTGTTTCTGGAGGCGGGGATTTCAAGGCTTGAAATCCCCGCCTCCAGAAACACAGCCGATCACAGCCATTCAATGACATCATTGTCATTGGCTGTGATTGGCTGAAGGCACGTGTCTTTATGGAGGCAGGGATTTAAAGCCTTTCATAGAGAAAGCTTGTCTGCCGTGGATTAGGAGGGAGTGACAGCCTGCAGGAGCGCCGCAGATCATCTAAAAACGTAAGTAATGCTTTTTATTCTTTGCTCCACTGTATTGCCGGCGTATAAGGTGACAGTTGGGGGGTCGTCTTATACGCCCGGTCGCCTTATACGCCGGTATATATTTTTAGTGTAACACATTTCTGGATGAATTGCAGGAAAGGGGTTATATATTTAACCCCTTTCCGACCATTCATCCTGCGATCGCGGGCAGCCCATTGCATTCAGTGGAACCTGCTGTATTGCCGCTCCATTGAATTCAATGGGCAAACATCGTTCTTCTCTGCTACAGCTGTTACAGCTGTGGCAGAGGAGGACGATCTTTATGCTGACAGTGGGGGGGGGGGGGCACTCTTGCCGCTATTGTGGCTTAATAGTGGGACCTGTGAACTTGAGATGCAGCCCACCATGTAGCCCCTCGCCTGCCCTATCCGTCACTGTGTCATTCCCATCACTTTCTTGAATTGCCCAGATTTTCACACATGAAAACCTTAGCGAGCATCGGCGAAATACAAAAATGCTCTGGTCGCCCATTGACTTCAATGGGGTTCGTTGTTCGAAACGAACCCTCGAGCATCGCGGGAAATTCGTTCCGAATCACGAACACCCGAACATTTTGGTGTTCGCTCATCTCTATTAAAGAGATACGATATTACATTTGATTCAACCAGAAGTACAATAGAGTTGGCTCTTTTTATGCTGTTTAATGCCCGGGTGTTTTTCTTTTAATTGTGCAACTACTGTTCAAATCTTATAACTCTATAATGCAACAGAAGATAAATAAATGATACACAAAATAGTACACATAGATCAGATTACAGCTGTTGCCCATAGAACTCTATAGAAAGGAGAGGGGAGAGAGAAAAAAGAAGCATCTGCAGTGAGAGATATATAAGCACTGCTGGCTCTAGTAAGGGTTCCTTTACATGGGCCAATTTCTAGCCCATGATGAGCATGAATGAGATAAGTCAATTGGCTCCCCTTTAAAAAGGCCTTCACACAGTCTGATGCAAACTGTATGGGGGGGGGGGGGGACCAATAGTTTTCATTGCAGTAGCACATCCCTGTTTACATGGGGAGATGTGCTGCTGCCAATGATGACTTTCGCAGACACATAATAGATACAATCAGCTGTCCAACAAGTGTTTGCTCATTTGTTGGCCGATGGCTGTCCTGTTTGCAGGGAGCAATAAGGGAGAATGATCGCTCAGCCAATTATCAGGCCATGTTTTATGTGACCCCAGTGCCTGATTTACAACTACACTGCTTATTACTGCTGTATAATGTCCTCCATGTTATTGCTGCTTCTGAGGGTGTGCAGTATCTCTATTCACTAACTCAGGGAAATTAACAGTTAGTCATGGAGTCTATTGAGGAGGAAAATTAGAAAAAAAAACTGCTGCATTTCTACATGAGGAATAACACTATATTTGGCCATTACATGATTTGCATTTTTCACCAAACATTCACCTGAAGCCACAAGTACACATTAAATATACTAGGATCATATTGCACGTATACAAGATGAAAATCTTCTCAGAGAGTATTGTAGATAATTAAAATATTGGATTTCCATCTGTAATGTTCTATGCATTTTGATTGTCGTCTTAGGGCTCCCAGACACTTGTGTTTTTGTAACGCTGCGTTTTCTGTTAACGCGATTGTCAATGGGACTTTCTAATGTTAAAAACACAACGCAACTTGCATTTTTGGTGCATTGGGTTTTAACCATTAGAAAGTCCCATTGACAATCGCGTTAACAGAAAACGCAGTGTTACAAAAACGCAAGTGTGTGGGAGCCCTTACAGAGGAAAAACATTCTGAAAGACCATATTTCACTGCATTGTTTGCTCATGTCAAAAAGGTTTTCAGAATTATGCATCATTTTTATAAAAGACTCCAATGTAGCCCATAATCCCAGTGATGGGTTTTCTTTGAATTTAAGTTTAGTTCTAGTGAAGTTTTCCATACTCGTGCCATGGGTATCCTTATCCAGATCCATGAATTCATAGAGTAGATGATTTTTTTTTTTAAACCTTCCCCACTGCCAAATAAAATGTGTAAAGCTCTGCGTCTTTAGTATGATGGCGTTATGCATATAGCTATATGGATTTAACGATCATTACTTCTCTCAGTCTTTTGGACCATATTCAGACAAATATGTTCAAATAGACAGAGAAAACATGCTAAATTGTCTATATACCTTAGGAATGCCTGCATTGGTACCATATTTTCTGTGTTTTTTTTTTTGTTTTTTTTTAATATCTCCAAGTTCTGTTTTTGTTCAGAATGTCCATATTTTGTAGAGACTGGCTTTAGGCCAATTTGTTATTCGGAGTCCTCCCTGCCAGTATTAAGCACAAAATATAATTTTCCCTATGGATGTACAGTAAATACACATTTCACATTTTTTCATGCCGTCATTAACTGAGACTTAATTTACAAAAGTGTTTGGTATTCCATTCATCACCTCTGTCAGCAGTTATGTCACCGAGCAATTACTTACTGCCAAAACAATGGACACATCGGTCGGCATTGGGATCACTGTGGCAAATCTAACTCCATGTTGTGATTCTCATTTCTAACAGAATGCAACACAGATGTCAACATGCCTTAAAGAGGAACAAATGTCCAGGATGTGCTATGCAATTAAATACTTTGCATATTTGAAAATATGGTTGGAGTATGACCATGCAAATGTAAGAAAATAGGTTGCCGCCATATGCATTACATACTTTAATCTCTCTATTCTGCATCATGCAAATGTGCAGATAAAACAATCATCCGAATAAAGCCGTAAGATATCCGTCGAGATTGAATAGCCGTTGTCTGAACACTCGTCTGGCCTATAGTCTTTTCTTCCTGCTGCCCCATGAACATAGATGCTCAGTTTGACTGAGCGTTTGTGTGTTTTCCCATGGGGAGAGTGGAGAAAGCCAAAGCCTGGTACCTCTGATGTTAGCTTAGCTCTACAAAGAACAAAAGGGTTGGGAGTTGGACTCCCATTGTAAGAAAGTTGGGAGGTGCCCATACATATAGAGCAGTTGGCTGGCCGCAACAACATTGATTAGTTTGGACGACCTATAACAGTTTATCTGGGTCTATGCACTGCAAACGTGGAGCAAAATGATTGTCCATTATTTTCAACGATAATTCGGTTTGAACCAGGATGTAACAAAAAAGTAACATTTTATGACTAACTGACCTTTGCTTTTTGTTTGATTCGAAAAAGTGTTCTATATAATGCTTCTGCCGGGTTGCCAACCGTCCAGAAATTCCAGGACCTCCATAAAAATATGGGACTCTTTTCTCAGTGGCCATGATGCATCTGTGTATTTTGAGGCTGGTGGAGCTTCAGCAGATTATTATGGCTGTAATTATCACTTTACAGTTCAGACAATTCTGGCAATGAGTTCATATCTGTATCTCATCTAAAGACCTGTATGACTTATAATCTTTACCATTTTAGTATGGTTTTCAGATGTGTCCATAAAAATGTTGACTGCCCACTATTTTTTAAGAATTTGTCCAGCAAAAATGAAAAATTCCAGTTGTCAGACCTGTGCTTCTGTCTGGCAGAGAGGATACGGTCATTGATATCAATGGAGGACCAGATGGAAAACCCTAGAGCAATCGGCTTTAGATATGAAGGCTTTTATTTTTTTTCACGTAGTGCCTTCAAATGCACCTGAAGATTTACACATTAGTTTAGCATCATGCATTAAAAGGAGGATCTTATAATCGCTGCAGGCAGTTTCCAATGATGCCGTGTCTAATATTTTTCTCCAACTAATCCTATTTTTAACTTTAAAAAAAAATTGAAATGACATTGCATTGTAATGTGCATATTGATAACATGTTCGGCTCACCATTAGGCCACACAACTGAAAAACTTCACTTATTGTCTTCTGAGGACCTTTTTATCTCAAAATTGGTACATTACTGAAAAAGTGGTAATATGTTTTACAGTCATGTCACAACTGTCACTGACCAGCAAGACCTCTTTAAAATACCTTTATTGGCTCAGATTAAAATGTACCGACAGCAAGAGTCATAAATCCAACACTAAGGATAATGTGAACACTCAGTGGTAGCCATATGCAAAAAAAATAATCACAGATCCGCATTAATAGTAGATACAATGATAGGGGATCAGGAGGTTACGTGGCACACCCTGGGTCAATGTTATTGACCTTTTAAGACCCTAATCCTAGACCCATGCGAGAAAGCAAAGTGAAATGAGGGCCTCATACAGGAATCTCCTGTAACACCTTAAAGCATTCCTATAGTGTGACTTCTACCAAGTTGGTAAAAAAAAAAACCCGTATTATACTGTACACATTAAGGGTGCATGCACATGGGCGGATTTGAATTGTGGAATACGGAGCGGATTCTGCAGCAAATACCGCCCATGGCATGCTATGCAAAAGTGATTCTTCCTGCATACAAGCGGAAACCAGTTGTGGTTTTGGCTTGCGGGGTGAAAAATCGCAGCATTTTCCTGGGGTGTCCGTACGGATGGCTTCCAATGAAGTCAATGGAAGCCGTTTACTCCGCGGCCAGTTTGCAATTGACATTGCGAACAGGCCGTTGGAAAAGTAGGAGTTTAAAAGAAAAAAATCTGTACTGCGCATGTCCAACAGCGAGCCGTGCGGACCATCCGCAGTACAGAAAGAAGAAATAGAAAGCAGGTACACGCGAATGCCACTGCTGCTATTGCTGGAATCCCCCCCAACCCTGTGTGAACGTGACCTAAAGATAATGGCTTCAATGGGAGCCGTTCCACCCCCTGGACGAGCCGCGGGATAAGCTGAAGTTTAAAAAACTAACTGTACTGAGCATGTCCAACGGCGAGCCGTGCGGACCATCCACAGTACAGAAAGAAGAAATAGAAAGCAGGTACACGCGGATGCCAGAATCTTACCCGCCCGTATGAATGCGCCCTAAAGAGAAGGATGCATACATATTGACTGCAAAATATCTCTATATATCACATGTTCACAGGTAATGTTCCAACATATTTTCTAATAGAACGGGTTCATTAGGGGACAATATTCAATACTGAACATACATGTATGGATTTACGTTGTATAAAAATACTCAAAAGCAGACGGGCCAATTAGACTCCAATCAGAAAATCTAGCAAAAATGAGTGCAGTTGGTAAAGGCCATTTGAGAACTTTTGACTCCTGGCAGCGCTATACTTGGGGTACCCTGTGGTTGAGGTGATAACTTTGCTCTCATAAGGCTCTAGGGTTGGGATCATATTTGGTGGACCATTTAACCTACTGATCCCCAATGACTGTATCTATAGGGGGTTGGTGATTGCCCCATATTTGTTGCTTGTTTTTAGAGCCCCTTTAGCTACCACTGATAACTGGATGTCATTGCTGTCTGACCTATTGTATATGGTTATTTTTTTTATTAATTCACTTTTTATTGAAAGAGTTTATCATACATGGTATTCAACTTTACATAAGTACCAGCTGTTTGTCTAAACTTCAGTAACATAGAGTTTCTTACAGAATTATATGCGTATGTTACCATCATAACATTATGTTCTTATCAAACTGACTTGTATCTGAACTGCCCATCCCGGTCAGACACTGGCACATAGGCTTTATTTATCTGGCCAGAGTGGGCATAAATCATCACATCCAAGTACCTAAACTAGTCAAATCTCTACAACTTATCAGAAGAGTAAGGCTTAAAGGCAAGGGTGGGGGGGGGGGGGGGAGGGGGTGGGGGGAGGTGGTCACAAGTCTCTGTATTCAGACTACAAACTTTAGTTCTGCGGTTAACGCCATTTGGGTGGGCGTGGTGCGTAACCTGTTGTCTTCCACGCGACCCCTACTTTAATCCAAATACGGATAATGAAGTTATTTCCCCATATCTCTAAGTCCCTGAGGCCAATCTCAGGATTAGTCGCATGTGTGCGGGCGGTCACGTCCCCACCGGGGGGGTGCAGGGACGCGAGCGCCCCAGCGACGTCCTCCCGACATCTCCCAATTGGCAGCTCTCTAGGCACCCTGAAACTCTGTGGTCTTACAAGCGGAAGGGGGTAGGTCCGTCATGTCTCAAGTCTTGTGAGGTGCTATAGCTCAGAGTTGGTGTGAGAAGATTGTTCTAGTGTATGGCTTTGGAGGATTGAGTTAGTTGTGTGAGGTGGATTATTTCCAGCTAGTATCTTTACTTGTTCGCTACTAGGCTTTGACTCTATTACAGTGCAATCCGGACTCCTCTCAGAGAGACTATTATGGAGGCTCCGGTGGAGTTACCCCCCTCAAATCAAGAGGGGTCCGCTGCGGGGAATCCGCCTTGTGTTGTGGTACTAGAGCAAGAGTCTACCCACGGCGACCATATTGTCAAAAATGTTGGATATGTCGAGTTTGTCCAACTAAGGATCTCCTCAAACTGGTATATCTGGTTGATTTTTGTTTTCCACATCGTAATAGGGGGGGGTGCAGGGCTTTTCCAGTGGAGGGGTATTAACGCTTTAGCTGCCGCCACCATAAAAGCGGCTAGTTTGTCCTTTAGGGGATTGAATGACTTGTTTGGTCTATTTAAAATTATCGTGTCTGGAGTCAAGTCAATTGCTTTTCCCAAAATTCTATGCATTTCGCTTTCAATCGCTGACCAAAAGGGTTTAATTATTTTGCAATTCCACCAGATGTGTAAGTAAGATCCCACCTCCTCCTGGCATCTCCAGCACCTGTTTGAATCCGCCAGTTTGTAGTTATACAACCACTCGGGGGTTTTATACCATCTGGACAATAGTTTGTAGTTGTTTTCTTGGAGGCGCACGCAAGGGGAAGCGCCATAAGAAGCTTTAAATATCGTTTTAATTTCTATTTCCGATAACTTGATGTCCAGCTCCTTCTCCCACGAGGAGATATAAGATGGTCTACTTAATGTATGAGGTGTTGTGAAGTTTTTGACAAGCGAGGAAATTTTCCTGAGTTCTGTATTCTGTGATTTTATTAACCTTTCAAATTCCGTAGTTGGTCTTGTGGAGGGGTAATCTTTTTTAAATGTATCTATTGTGTTCGCAATATGCGCAATATGGAGATTTTGTAGTTTCTTTTGTATGCCTAGGGAGTTAATAATAGTGGTGGGTTCCTCGTGCATAATGTTTTGAAAATCCTGAATTGTATTTCCTTCAAAAATGTTCCATAGGTTCTCTGGCATCCCAGTCTTAGGATTTTTGAGGGTGTTGGGGAGCAGGCTTAACGGTGTGTATGGTGATGGCAGGGGGGCCAATCTGTGGGATAGGGAGTCCCAGGTCTCGCAGATACCTCTCAACAGGATGCTAAATTCTTTGGCTCGGTATGTTTTTGGGCAGGGAAGCCACAGATCTCTTATCAGGTTGTTACCATAAGTTTGTTGTGCGATTTTCCTTAACTTTTGGCTTTTGGTCGGAGCCACCATACCCAGCCATCTATTAAGGTTTATTGCCTTGTAATATTCCATTATATTAGGGAGGCCCACACCTCCGTGTTGTCTTCTTCTAGACATTAACGAGTATGCTAGTCGCGGACGTTTGTATTTCCAGAAGAAACGCGAGAATTGTGAGTTGATTTCCTTGAAAAAGGATTTGGGTATGTGTATTGGTAGCATTTGTAATTTGTATAGAATTTTAGGTAGAATGTATGTTTTAATGAGGTTTTTCCTCCCAAACCACGAAATTATGGGAAAGTTATATGCGGTGAGAAGTGATGAGATTTCTGTAATTAACGGTCCCAAATTGATCTCATAAAGTTTGGACAGGTTATTTGAAATTTTGATACCTAAATAGTCTAATGAATGATCTGCCCATACATATGGTGATGATCTCTTCACTTCTTCTGCCCTGTGGGGGGGCAGCGAAATATTCAGTATTACCGATTTATTTGTATTCACTTTTAGGTTGGAGAAGCTGCCATATTCATCTAGCAAGAGATTTAAGCTATTGAGTCCCTGTGCCGGATTTGTGATCAGGAATAACACATCATCTGCAAATGCAGCAGATTGTATACAATCTCCTCCAACCTCCAGGCCTCGAATTTCTGGGGATTGTCTAACCGCCTGAAGGAGAATTTCCAGTGTAAGGATAAATAATGTGGGAGAAAGTGGGCATCCTTGGTGCGTGCCGTTTGTTATATTAAATGGTTGGGATAAGATATCATTAATTTTTATTCTGGCGTAGGGTTTTGCGTAGAGGGAGAAGATAGCGTCGGTTAGTTGGCTAGGGAAATTAAATTTGTCTAGAGTCGCTCTCATGAATGACCAATTAACTCTATCGAATGCTTTTTCAGCATCGATCCCCAGGAAAATTAGGGGGATGTTCTTTTTCTTAGCATATTGTATCGAATGTAGGAGTATGGCGGCGTTGTCCTTTCCCTCTCTACCTTTAACGAACCCTGACTGTTCATCAGAAACTAGTTTGGGTATAATGCTGCTCAGGCGATTAGCAATTATTTTTGCCCAGATTTTTATATCTACGTTCAGTAGAGAGATTGGGCGGTAGTTGTTACATAGGGTTGGGTCTTTGCCTTCTTTATGTATTAAGGCGATGTGGGCCTCCTGCGTTTGTGTGGGGAATGTGGCTCCGTTCATAATAGCGTTTAACGTAGTTCTAAGATGGGGTTCCAGACTTTGTAGTAGTGTTTTATAGTAGCCTGTAGTGAGGCCATCAGGGCCCGGGCTCTTGCCGTTAGGGAAGCTATTTATTACTTCTGTCAGTTCTTCTTGACTCACAGGGGTCAGTAAATCTGTGGCTTCTTCTGAGCTAATCTTGGGAAGGGTGAGCTTTTTAAGGAATTTCTCCATGTTCTTGTGTTTTCTTTCAAGCTCTATTTGTGTGAGTTTGCCTTCAATGTTGTATAGATTTGTGTAGTAGTTATGGAATTCTGTCGCTATATCTTTAGATGATGTAGCTTTCCCTCCCGAGGCTTTTTTAATCTCTTTGATATGGGTTTTTTCCCTCGCTTTTTTAATGAGGGTTGACATCAGCTTTCCACCCTTGTCTCCGTGTGCATAGATCTTTTGTTTGTAATTTATAGAGGATTTAGTGAATTTTTTGTCAAGGATTGATCTTAATTGATCCCTGAGGGAATTAAGTTCGATTTGTGCCTTTTCTACAAGTGCTAGTTTTCTTTTTCGCTCTAAGACTGCAATTTTTTTTAATAGTTTATCTATTTTTTTTTGTTTCTGTTTCTTCAGTTTCGAACCCAGGGAAATGAATAAGCCTCTCACGAAAGCCTTGTGCGTTTCCCATATCAAGGGAGCATTTGTGTTGTCTTTGGAATTAATTTCGAAAAATTCAGAGAGATTTTTTATCAGCTCTTGTTTGTATTCCTCTTCTCTTAATATCGACTCGTTCAAGGACCATCTCCATTCCCCTAGGTTGTTCGAAAATATATTTAAACTCGTGTGCATTGGGGCGTGGTCTGAAATTGTTATGCAATCTATTTGAGAACTGTGTATTGCTTTTAGTAGATTGTTTGACACAAAAATGTAATCGAGTCTCTGATGTGAGGTGTGAATGTGCGAGTAGAATGTAAAATCTTTTTCTTCTGGGTGTCTATATCTCCAGGAGTCCGTTATATTTAGTTCCTGCAAGGCTATATGAATTTTTTTCAGCGCCCTCTGCGAGACCTGGGACTTGCCCCTCGAGGTGTCTAGTAACGGGTTTAATGTCACATTTAGATCCCCGCCCAGAATCACCTGACCCTCTGCAAAAGCTCTCAGTGTATGCAGAGTATCCGTGAGCCACTTAGATTGGTTCGTATTGGGCCCATAGATGTTAGCTAGGGTGTATGGGACTCCTCTTATTTTGCCTTTAACGAATATAAAGCGTCCCTCTGTATCTGTTAGTTCTTTTTCACACTGGAATGGGAAATCTTTGTGAATTGCAATTGTGACTCCCTTAGAGGCTGAGGAGGGGTTGCAGCTGTGGAACCATTGTTTGAAATAGTTTTTGGGGAGGATTGGAATCTTGTTACTTTTAAAATGGGTCTCTTGGAGGAATGCGATTTTGGTTTTATTTTTCCTCAATAGCCATATCATATGGTGTCTTTTGTTAGGGGAGTTTAAGCCTTTAGCGTTGAAGGTGGTAAATGTTGTGCTACCTGTTTGGGGGGATGTGGAGAAACTCTGTTGTTTTTTCTGTTTGTATTGTGGGGTATCGGCATTGTTAAGATGTCTCGCAGACATATTTCTGGGTTCTGTATACGTGTCGGTTTGCGCAGAAAATGAGGGTGGAGGGGAAATCGGTTAAACTGTTAGCAGAAGGTCTGCAATTAACGTTGGGTTCTTGACTGGTGTATAAATGTCCAGTCAACTGTTATATGTTCTGTGTTTGTTTTGTGTGGATCAGAAGCACCCCGACAACCTCCCCTTGCGGGTCTCTGTTGTCGGTGTCTTTCTCATCTCGGTATTGCCCTTGAATAAGGGCAGGTGTTGGAGTTCAGTGTGTGGTAAGTTCACTCACATGTGTGGCCTCCCCTGATGGCGCGTGGTCGGATGTTATTCTCTGTTCCGTTTATGCCGTCTGGAGAATTTTTCTCCGCCCGCTGGGCGAGCACCTCCCTCCACCGGCAAAGTCCTGGTGTTTTTGGCTTAACCTGGGTATGGAGAAAGGCTAGTCGGAGCAGCAGAAAGTGGACGAGGTGAGAGGTAGAAGGAAAAAGAAAGGCACGTTAACATAGAACAATAATAAGTGCAACAGTATCCTTCGTAGCCCATATGACACATTCTGCCTAGGAACTTATTATAACTAGAGTAAGCTGGTGAGCCAACTTGATCAAACCGCTCTCGCGCTGTGATCCCCGGGCGGGGAGGGAACCCGGC
This sequence comes from Eleutherodactylus coqui, assembly GCF_035609145.1. Classification (NCBI taxonomy): domain Eukaryota; kingdom Metazoa; phylum Chordata; class Amphibia; order Anura; family Eleutherodactylidae; genus Eleutherodactylus; species Eleutherodactylus coqui. Next base: position 652,307 of record NW_027102367.1, read on the forward strand.
GGGCCGACCCCCGTACGGCCCCCGGGCCCCACCCTGCCCCAGGACCCAGCCTCCTGGCCCGAACCCCCAATATACAATCCCGACCAATAAAGGCTAAATACCTCTGACAACACAGAATTTACTCAAAACATTTTACTTTAACATCCGGTGCTCATACCCTCTTCTTATGCTGGTCTGGACGTACACGGAGAGGACAGCCCGAGAAGTCTCCTGTGAATTCTTGAGTATTGCGAGGAGGAGCCCGCCAGTGTCTCTTTTTCAATAACGTTACTGTTGAAAAAGACAGTGTGAGGAAGTTCGCTCATTACTCAGAGAGTAAAAGTCTCGTGTCTGGGTCTCACTCTCATTAGTCCACAGCGCCACTCCTCTGGGGGACCATCACCACTCCAACAACGAGGAAAAGACTCTTAAAGTGTCCTAAGCTGAGGTTTTTGCGCCATGTTTTTTGCTTCTGGGTGATTTGAGCTTTGTTGTTAACTTCCAAGGCTCTATTTCCGGAAGCGGTGGTATAGTTAGATCGTATTGTGTCGGCATCCAGGAAGGTATATCTATTGGATCTATTTTCAGTTGTTGCCAAATCACCTCGAGATCTTCCGGGGTTCTGACCGTCAATCTGTGTCCTGCATCATTGATTGCTAGGCCAAATGGGAACAGCCAGGAGTATTGAATTCCTTTTGATTTCAGAGCTTCTAGAAGCGGTCGCAGTATCCGCCTTTTTGCCAGAGTAGATGGCGCGATGTCTTGGAAGAAGAGTAGTGTCGCATCGTTATATTTAAATGTCTGGTGAGTTCTTGCGGCATTTAAAATGGCACTTGTGTCTGTGAAGGAGAGCAGGCCGCAGATAACATCCCTTGGCGGGTCTCCGTTTTTTGGTTTGGGTCTAATTGCTCTGTGAATTCTTTCGATTTGGATGTGAGTGGCCCTCTCTTCGCCCAGTAAGTCAGTAAAAATCTCTTCAGCCACTTTGCGTAAGGATTCTGCTGCCCAGGATTCCGGTAGCCCTTTTATCCGGATGTTGCAGCGCCTGCTACGGTTTTCTTGATCTTCGATTAAGGTAAGCGCTCGATCAAGGTATGAGCGGTGGACCCCCACCACTTGCGTGGTGGCTTTTGCATGTTCTATGATGGCTGAGCATGAACCTTCCAGGTCCTCCACTCTGTGGCCCATTTGTTGTAACTCGGTTTTGATATCCGCTAGTTCTGACATTATTGGTTGGGTGACTTTCAGCAGTGCTTTTTGAAGGAAGGATTTAGATATTTGGGTATTGAGGTCGCACTCTTCCTCTTCCATGTCGCTGTCTAGCTCTGAATCTGGGGTTGCTTGGTCAGAGGTGTTTTGTGGGGGAAGCGATTTTGCAGAGGTGCTTGGAGATTGTAAGTTTTTCTTTTTTAGAAATTTCTGCATGTCAACTTGATTTTTTTGTCCTCTTGGTGTATTTGGTGGATCGCCACTGCGGTCTCTGCTTCCCTTCACCATTTTATGCGATTGTAAGGGGTTTGTTGGAGTTTGTTTGACGGTCAGAAAGGTCCCGGGAATCAGCCGTATATTATTGTGCCCGGCGTTATGGGTCAGGTCAAGGTGCAACTTCTTCCACACTAGTTAGAATTCAGCCTGTCATCTTTGTAGGCGAGTTTCACCCCATGGGAAGATGGTGTTTCAAGATGACAGAGGAAAAATTGAATTTTGCGGTTTTGGCAGACTTATTTCTATCGTCCTAAAAATTTTTTCACAGATCTGTGTGATACAGCTCCGTAGAAGGTTTGAACTATGCTTTTGGAGGGGTCTCTTCTTTTCTTTACAGCGAGCCTGTGGGCTATTTGCTTGTTAGTGATGGAGAAGAAAAAAAAAATTGTTTTGTGAGTTGCAGTGCTAGCCTGCGTGCGTCTAAAGACTTCAAAAATTGAAAGAGTTTTGGAGCTGGATAAACCAGCTCCGAAAAAATTAGGGCAGTGCCCTTTAAAGAGAGTTTGTCTTGCTAAAACTTGTGCCGTTTGGGCTGACAGCTCCTTTAGGCCTCCTTCCCACGAACGGATTTCCGCCGCGTAATTCGCGGCGAAAATCCGCTGCGTTGCACGCAGCTATTAGGTTCTATTGAACCTAATAGCTCCATGCTCACGATGCGTAATTCCACCGCGGAATTACGCACCGCGATTTCTCCCGTCCTCACCCGCAGCATGCTCTATTTTCTGCGGGTGAGGACGGGCTGTACGCACTGACGGCTTCCATTGCAGTCAATGGAAGCCGTCCATTCACGCTATCTCCCGCTGTAACCAGCGGGAGATAGCGTGAAAAAACGCTTTCCCGCCCACCGCCGAGCGTCATATGACGCCAAATGACGCGGTCCGGCCGCGTCACGTGACACGGCTGGTGACGCGAGAGCGGTGGGCGGTGACGAGCGGTGACGAGCGGTGACGCGGCGGTGGTGGGCGGGGAAGCGATTTCACGCTATCTCCCGCAGGTAAGTATAGGGGCTCTGGGGGGCGCCGTGACGGGCTTCACAGCGGAATATTACGCTGCGGAGCCCGTCACGCTCGTGGGAAGGAGGCCTAAATATAGAGCTACTGCACTCTGTAATGGCCGCAGGCACTGTAGGGGAAGAGGGAGGGGGGCTGGATGGCGGGAGATTCTGGCGGGAAGCGGGTTTGCTGGCAGGGAGTTGGCGTTCAGAGTAAAATGAGCGATCTTTAAGCCCTGGGGAGCATGCCTAGAAGGTGGGAAGGCTTATCAGGGTCTCCGGTACTCACTGCTTTTGAGAACGTTGTTTTCTCTCCTTCTTGCCTGTTGCCGTGGCTCCCGCTTGCGGGGCTGTCTGCATAAACGTCCTGTGAGCCGCTCCTATTCTCTGGGCTCTCCTCAGCTTCCCTCCACCAGCGCTGCCGGTAGGGGTACACCGGGGATCCTCCGCTATAGGGGAATAGTTCCTAAGCGGCTCCTCTGCACACCCCGCTCTCTCTCCTCTCCTCCTCTTCCGTGCAGGACTCTGTACCGGCTCCGCGCTCAGCGCTCAGCGCACCGAGACTCCCAGACTGCCGGAGAAGTGTCCCGTGAGCCGCCCCTGTTCTCCTGGCTCTCCTCAGCTCACCTCCGCCGGCGCTGCCGACAGGCGCTCACCAGGGATCTTCCGCTGCAGGGAAACAGTTCCTCCGAGGCTTCTCTATGCGCACCGCTCTCTCTCCTCACTCCCGCTCCCTTGCCGGACTCCGTGCTGGCTCAGCGCACCGAGCCTCCCGATGTCCCGATTTCGTGGGGAAACCGCTCTAAATGATCCTCACACTGCAGGTAAGATCTTGCTGTTAGTGTGGGAAGCACTTGCTGGCTATAATATGCCAAAAGATGCCTTAAAAGCCTCTATGACTCCGGAGCCACGTTTCAGTGCGTCCTCACACTTTGCAGGCTTGGCCACGCCCCCTATTGTATATGGTTATTAACCAAAAGTAGTATTGGTAGGTTTAAATCAGAATTAATAAACTCACATTTTAAGCAGCTTTGCTTGTTGGTGACCGTCTCTAAAAACCATACTGAACAACAGTCCAATCTCATTAACCCTTTTGATACCACATGCTCTTGGCAGAGATGTATATTCCTGTTGTATTCCGTTCCAATGAACACAGTGAATGGATTCCAAATGTAAATTGTATTATATAATGCCTTCCAAATTTGTTCTGAATTCCTGTAAGAATATAAGCTAAACTTGTGTTTTGTTTTTTTTATTTATTGTATACATTATGCTGAAGATTTTCATTAAAGTTCTGATTATTGAATAATGGTGTTTTTGTGCTTTCCATGGCTCACAAATACTTGTGGACTAGCAGATCAGTTTGGGGATTTTAGTGTCCTTTAGTGTTACTTTATTTCATTAAAGAGTTAAGGTACTTTTACATGGAGCGATTAGCGGTTTGGATTCCTGCTACGTAGTGATAAAAAAAAAAATCTTATTTGTATAGCGCCAACTAATTCTGCAGCGCTTTCAGGTAATTTATTACCGCACCAAGCCGGGTACTCGTCTTACTGACCTTTAGCCCCTTAGCGACGAAGCCTGTTTGCGCCTTAGTGACGGAGCCAAATTTTGGAAATCTGACATGCGTCGTTCAACGTAGCATAACTCCGAAAAGGCTTTACATATCCAAGTGATTTTGACATTGTTTTTTCGCCACATGTTGTACTTCATTTTGGTTGTAAAAAGAGACCGATCTAATTTGTGTATATTTATTAAAAGTACCAATATTGGAAAAACTTTGAAAAAATTTTCATTTTTTTCACATTTTCAACTGTAATATCTCAAATATGTCCAAACATACTGTACAAATTTTTGATAAGATCTATATTTCCATCTGTTTACTTTATTCTGAATGCACACTTGAAAAACGTGTTTTTTTTTTTGTTTTTTTTTAACCATTTATATTACTTTTCAGCATTTTGGAGGAACACTTTGTTTTCCTGCACCAAGCCAAGTTTGCAAAGGCTCATGAGTGTCAGAATAATAGACCCCCCCCCCAAAATGACCCCATTTTAAAAACTACACCCCTTAATGTATCCACTGAGGGGTGTCATGAGTATTTTGACCCCACCAGTTTTTTTCAGGAATTAATTCAATTTAGAGGAGAAAAAATAAAATTTCATATTTTTGCAAATATGTCATTTTAAAGACATTTTTTTTTCCTATAGTGCCCATGAAAATGAGGATTTACACCCCAAAATGGATACACCCATTTTTTCCGTGTTCAGAAACATACCCATTGTGGCCCTAATCTTATGTCTGGATGCACAACGGGACCCAAAATGAAAGGAGTAGTCCGTGTCTTTCAGAACATAATTTTTGCTTGAAGACGTTTTAGCCCCCCTTAGCACTTTTTGTAGAGCTCTTGAGCGGCCAAAACCAAAGAGAACGCCCACAAGTGACTCCATTTTGAAAACTAGACCCCTTAACGAATTTATCTAGAGGTGTACTGCCCATTTTGACCCCAGAGTTTTTGAATTAATTCAAGCAAAGCAAAAGGAAAAAAATGTGATTTTCGTTTTTTTGGCAATTCTGTCGTTTTAAAAACTGGTTTTTTTTGTACAGCACACACATGAATGAAGACTTGCACCCCAAAATGGATACCCCTGTTTGTCCCGTGTTCAGAGACATACCCATTGTGGCCCCAATCTTATGTGTGGATGCACAACGGGGCCCAAAATGAAAGGAGTAGTCGGTGGCTTTCAGTACAGAAATTTAGCATGAAGGTGATTTAGGCCCCATTGCCCACTTGTAGAGCCCTTGAGCAGCAAAAACGACAGAGAACCCCCACAAATGACCCCATTTTGAAAACTAGACCCCTTAACGAATTCATCTAGGGGTGTACTGTATATTTTTACCCTACAATTTTTGAATAAATCTAAGCAAAGCTGTAGGAAAAAAATTACAATTTTCATTTTTTTGGCAGTTGTATCAATTTAAAAGCTTTTTTTTTTGTACAGCACACAAATGAATGAAGCCTTTTACCCCAAAATGGATACCCCTGTTTGTCCCGTGTTCAAAAACATATCCCTTGTAGCCCTAATCTACTTACAGGGCCCATGGCAAGGCCTATAATGGAAGGAATACCCGTTGGATTGCAGGGCACAACTGAATAAATTCAAGGCCCCATTGCTCATTTGTACGGAATAAAAATTGACTCCCTAAAAATACCCCGCCCCCCCCCCCGCGCCCTTTTTGGCGTTCCCCAAATTTTAGATAAAAGTAATAATGTGAACTGTGTGGTATTTCCGAAGACGGGTAATTACGGAGGCTGGTTGGGATGGGTACATGGGGAAATAAAACCGTGTATCCCCTCTCCTCTCATGCTTTTTGGGGGTATTTCGTGACCTCAGTAGCGGGTATGGGGTGTAAAAAGTGGCGCTCTGTGAGTCTTCGTAAGCTTAATGAGGTGCGGCGGTCTCGCACAGAAGACTCTCAACAAGGTGCTCCTGGAACTGCAGGAAGGCGAACGTTCCCGGGGCTTCTTGTAAATTGCGTATTACAGGTAGCCGTCTGAATAACGCCGGTCTCACGCAGCCGTAGGTGGAATCCGCTTGCCAAGGCCCGCAGCGGATCCCAGCTGTGAGCCCAGCTGTGACCCTGCGTACGGCTGCGTAATGTACTGCGCATAACTGCCTACTCACACAGGCGGTCATGCGCAGTACCTTTTTTGGTTTGTATTTCCAGCACCGTCGCTTAGCGATGACACGGGTACCCGCAGCCCGCATACAAGGTAGTTGCGTATGGGCTGCGGGTATATCCGCGACCATGGAGCACAATGGGCTCTATGTTGCGGATATCTGCGGTAAAATAGAACCTGCTGCGTTCTCTTTTCTGCGAGTGAATTATGCAATTCCAACCCACTAATGTGAGCGGAATTGTGTAATCCAATGCGATTGATCTGCATATTACCGTGTATCAGATGCATGTGGAATCCGTAATTCCTATCCGGCCATGTGAGACTGGCCTAAGGTAGATCGCTACCTTTTTTTCACGTGACCGGGGACCGCTCAACGAGGCCACCCGTCACTGCTCCAGGCTCTCGGTGACCATTGGTCGCTGGGAGCAAGGAGATTTTAAATTTCCTGGGCTCCCCGACTCCTGCATATGTGTCCGGTGTTTTGCCGGCGGTCGCATGTGCAGAATCCGGGAAAGTTCACAGGGGAAGATCGCGTCGGGGTGCAAATACGGAGGCCACCGGTAAAAAGTTTCATCTCCTCTCACCGATCGCATCGGTGAGGGGAGATGAACCTTCACCTTTTTTTTACTTTTACGTGATCGCCATTATCCATTGGATAACGGCGAACATGTGACGAGGAACCGCTCACCGCGGCCCCTTGTGAAATCTCCAGGCTCTCGGCTAAGTTTTGTAGCCAGGAGCAGGGAGATTTTAAATTATCCTGGCAATCCACGGCTTTTGCGCATGTGCCTGCCATTGTGGCAACGGCCGCGTGCGCAGAAGCTGGGCCTTAGGTACGTCATTTCATCCTCCCTCACGGATATGATCCGTGGGGAGAGATGAAACATAAGCTTTTTTAACTTTTTTTTAAACTTTTTTTTTTTACTTTTACACTTTTTTTTTACTCTACATGATCACTGTTATCCATGGAATAACAGTGATCATGTCCCTGGTGACATCCCTTTTCTCCGGGCTACACATGGCAGCCAGGAGCAGAGGGATTTTGAATTTCCCGGGGCTCAAGCCCGTCTTTGCACGCACCCGATGATTGACATCGGGCGCGCATGCGCAGACGGGGACTTTGGGTCCCAGGTCATCGGGACATCAGGACATCAGGGAGGACTTAAGTGAGTATTTTCACCTCCCCTCATGGATCCGAGCCATGAGGGGAGGTGAAACTGACACTTTTTAAAACACTTTTTAAACTTTTTCGCGATCGCTGCTATCCAATGAATAGCGGCGATCACGTGCCCGGGGACCGCTCACAGCGGTCCCTGGTAAAACCTCCTGGTTCCCGGCTACCTTCAAGAGCCGGGAGCCAGGAGATTTAAAATTTTCCGGGGGCTCCCGGGCTTCTGCGCATGCGTGTGGGGACACCGCGGACAAGCCGGGTGAGTATTTTCAGCTGCCCTGATGGATCCGATCCATCAGGGCAGCTGAATATCTGACTTTTTTGACACTTTTATTTACTTTATTGCAATCGGCGCTATCTATTGGATAGCGCCGATTGCAATGCCGGGGGTGACTGCTCGCATCCTGGGATGACAGCTCCATGCTGTCGGCTACCTGCGGGCACCGACAGCATGGAGCTGTCACGTCCTCAGGCAAGTGGGCATTAATCCTAAGAGGACGCATAAAACTACGTCCTCTAGGAATAAAGCCTACTTGCTGAGGACGTAGAATCCTGATGGGGCCGTCGTTAAGGGATTAAAAAATGGAAGACTGAGTAAATCTTGAGCCGGCTACCTGAACCACATGGGGATTGAACCCACAACCTTCAGGTCATGAGCGAAAGCTTAGGACTGCTTTTCTGCTGCCTTAACACTCTGCGGCACATAGTGAGAATCTGAAAGATTATCATTCAGTCTAAATGTATGCAGCAAAGTCCATCACTTCTCATTTGTCCAGCTTGTGCATTCAGAAAACTGAACAACGTATTAAAGGACGGCCTGCTTATTATCAGTTATTAACTACTGCCTGTTTACTGTGAATGGAGGCAGAATTATCCCAGTCCCATTAAGTCAACGATGCTTGTTCCTGTGTAAAAGCACTGGAACGGTTATCGCTGGGGCAGCCTGTAGGACATCATTGGCCCGACAGCTCATCCCGTGTAAAAGCACCCTAACTAAACTTTAAAATGTTTTCCACAAATGAATAGTATGAAAAACCAGAAATGCAGCAGTATCCGCGTGTACCTGGTACTTTCAGTTTTCATCTGTACTGCTTTTCCCGCGTCCTTTTGGAAATCTCCTAGCGGAAGGGCCATGTATCAGACGGCTTCCATGGACTTCAATAGAAGCTGTCTGTGAAAAAATGGAGCATGCTGCAATTTTTCCTCCACTTGCGGAAAGCGTAATTGGTTTCCGCAAGTGCGGAGAAAGAATCGATTTCCCATAGCATGCTATGGGCGCTATTTGCTGTGGATCCCCACTATGGATTACGCAGCAAATATCCGGCCATTGGCAGGAGTCCTTCTATTTTGGGTTTCATTTTTTTTATGCATACAGCTTTAATTCATGCTTCTAGTGTGTTGTTTTTTTGTTTTGTTTTTTTTTCTAGCTCATTTTTGTCTCTGGTCGGCAAAATTAGCATCTGTAATTTTCTAGTCCAGTTCTTGATTCTAGACTTGTAGCTCATTTTGCCTTTTCCTTTTTTGCTTTTCTTCTAGTTCAGCTCTGCTCTATTTGGTTTTCTTCTCTCTGAATCCTAGTGAACACCACAAGCAGGATCACCAGAGGGGCTAGTGGGAGCTTGGTCAGTAGCAGGAACAATGTTCTGTCTCTTTACCTGAGTCGGCATCGGCAACCTGTAGGTCATCTGCTCTTTGGTGCAATAGTGGTGCATGAGACGGTTGGGTGGACAGATGTAGTTATACCACATATCAATGCTTCAGGAATAACTTTACTTGAACTTGAAGAACAAGACTGAAATCAATCTTGCACAACAATGGTAGTACAAGCTATGTTTATATCAATAATATTAAAGGAATGCAGTCTGATATCGGCAGCAGAGAACGGCAAGATGGTGACTGTGCACATGTTCCTCAGGATTACACGATGGCAAAGATCAGTTTGTAATATACTTACATTCTTTTTGTTTGCTTTGTCAGTGAAAATCAAGTTTGAAGTGGCGGCCACTATGGGATTCCCTTCCAGCACCTTTTCAATCTACTGCTGGTCCTTCGGCATTTTGCTTCACTAGTAACAGGGACACTGCTAGTTACTACATGCAACACGGGCAGGCATTCAGGTGCTGAGTCACTCAAACTCAGACAAACCCTAAGTCTCAGTTTCCTGCCTTGTGCCCTTGATCCCAATAACTGGGCTAAGTGATTTCTTGGTTTACCTTGCTGACATCCATCACTGGAGGCTTACATCTGGCCAACCCTATCCAATTACTTCCCTGTTATATGCACAAATGCTTTTGAGAAAGCACATCCTCTTGTGGTATTGCTAGTCATTCATGGCTGCATAGTATTTGTAAATTCTGGATCTTGGGTACAAATGGACCTCTCCACCACCTCTCATAAATTCTTGATTGGGCTCATGTGAGTACGTGTTAACCACCATTACTACTAACTCTCCAGATTGCTACTCTGGACAACTTGTGCCCGATGCATTATCCGACTGGAATATCCCATCATTTTGGGGGTACATGAAGTCCCTGAGGGGCTACAAAAGGTTACTAAGCAGTGAAATGTATCTGGTGCTGGTTAATGATGTGTTTTAGGTGGACCAGTTGACTTAACCTATGCTAAGAGAACCTGTCATGTCTCTCTATTATGAAAGGCATGCAGAATGTCAAGTCTGAAAGAGGACAGATTGATTATTTCCATAATCTCATAAAGACTAGAGATGAGCGAACGTGTTCTTCCGAGCTTGATATTCGTGCGAATATTAGGGTGTTCGGGATGTTCGTTATTCGTAACGAACACCATGCGGTGTTCTGGTTATTTTCACTTCCTTCCCTGAGACGTTAGCGCGCTTTTCTGGCCAATTGAAAGACAGGGAAGGCATTACAACTTCCCCCTGTGACGTTCAAGCCCTATACCACCCCCCTGCTGTGAGTGGCTGGGAAGATCAGGTGTCACCCGAACATAAAAGTCGGCCCCTCCCGCGGTTCGCCTCAGATGCGGTGTGAGTTAGATGAGGGACAGTGCTGTTTGTACCGGAGCTGCTGTAGGGAAAGAATTGGTAGTTAGTGTAGGCTTCAAGACCCCCCAAAGGTCCTTATTAGGGCCACTGATAGCTGTGTGTTGGCTGCTGTTAGCAGTGGCAAATTTTTTTTTCTCAAAATCGCCTCTGCAGACCGTTGCACCTGGCATTAGGGACAGAAGTGCTGCATAGGCAGGGAGAGTGTTAGGAGTGAGTGTAGCCTTCAAGAACCTCAACGGTCCTTTCTAGGGCCATATTTATCCGTGTGCAGTACTGTCCAGGCTGCTGTTAGCTGTGCTGCATTTTTTTTTGCTTCTCAAAATCGCCTCTGCAGACCATTGCACCCTCCATTGATACTGCAGGGAAAGAATTGTATAGGCAGGGCGACAACACAGTTGTTATTCATTGAATATACGCAGTGCTGCCTTTTGGTGCCAAAAAACTGAAAACAAATCTATTTGTCCAGCCTCTGTCCGTCCTAAGGGCTGTGGACACGTGTGAGCTGCGTGAACAACATTGCTAAATCAGACGCACCCAGCTACGCTTTACTGCTGGCTTCGCCATTTGCTTTCCTTAATTGGGAAAAAAATACCTGCTCTCCAAGAGTTATAATAACTCTGCTACCCTCACGTTCTGTGACACATAAGCAGGGACACAGCACAGTTATTAAACTTCTCATGTTCATTGAATATACGCAGTGCTGCCTTTTGGTGGAAAAAAACTGAAAACAAATCTATTTGTCCAGCCTCTGTCCGTCCTAAGGGCTGTGGACACGTGTGAGCTGCGTGAACAACATTGCTAAATCAGACGCACCCAGCTACGCTTTACTGCTGGCTTCGCCATTTGCTTTCCTTAATTGGGAAAAAAATACCTGCTCTCCAAGAGTTATAATAACTCTGCTACCCTCACGTTCTGTGACACATAAGCAGGGACACAGCACAGTTATTAAACTTCTCATGTTCATTGAATATACGCAGTGCTGCCTTTTGGTGGAAAAAAACTGAAAACAAATCTATTTGTCCAGCCTCTGTCCGTCCTAAGGGCGGTGGACACGTGTGAGCTGCGTGAACAACATTGCTAAATCAGACGCACCCAGCTACGCTTTACTGCTGGCTTCGCCATTTGCTTTCCTTAATTGGGAAAAAAATACCTGCTCTCCAAGAGTTATAATAACTCTGCTACCCTCACGTTCTGTGACACATAAGCAGGGACACAGCACAGTTATTAAACTTCTCATGTTCATTGAATATACGCAGTGCTGCCTTTTGGTGGAAAAAAACTGAAAACAAATCTATTTGTCCAGCCTCTGTCCGTCCTAAGGGCGGTGGACACGTGTGAGCTGCGTGAACAACATTGCTAAATCAGACGCACCAGGCTACGCTTTACTGCTGGCTTCGCCATTTGCTTTCCTTAATTGGGAAAAAAATACCTGCTCTCCAAGAGTTATAATAACTCTGCTACCCTCACGTTCTGTGACACATAAGCAGGGACACAGCACAGTTATTAAACTTCTCATGTTCATTGAATATACGCAGTGCTGCCTTTTGGTGGAAAAAAACTGAAAACAAATCTATTTGTCCAGCCTCTGTCCGTCCTAAGGGCGGTGGACACGTGTGAGCTGCGTGAACAACATTGCTAAATCAGACGCACCCAGTTACGCTTTACTGCTGGCTTCGCCATTTGCTTTCCTTAATTGGGAAAAAAATACCTGCTCTCCAAGAGTTATAATAACTCTGCTACCCTCACGTTCTGTGACACATAAGCAGGGACACAGCACAGTTATTAAACTTCTCATGTTCATTGAATATACGCAGTGCTGCCTTTTGGTGGAAAAAAACTGAAAACAAATCTATTTGTCCAGCCTCTGTCCGTCCTAAGGGCGGTGGACACGTGTGAGCTGCGTGAACAACATTGCTAAATCAGACGCACCCAGCTACGCTTTACTGCTGGCTTCGCCATTTGCTTTCCTTAATTGGGAAAAAAATACCTGCTCTCCAAGAGTTATAATAACTCTGCTACCTTCACGTTCTGTGACACATTAGCAGGGACACAGCACAGTTATTAAACTTAGATAATTCATTCACTAGAGGCAGTGGGGCCTTTCGTTTTCCAAAAAGGGCAAAAATTATATTTGGCCTGCAGTCTTGCGCCAATTTATTTCCTGCCTGTGAAATCAAATCACTGGTAATACAGCATGCTGAGGGGTAGGGGTAGGCCTAGAGGACGTGGACGCGGCCGAGGACGCGGAGGGCCAAGTCAGGGTGTGGGCACAGCCCGAGCTCCTGATCCCGGTGTGTCGCAGCCGACTGCTGCGCGATTAGGAGAGAGGCACGTTTCTGGCGTCCCCACATTCATCGCCCAATTAATGGGTCCACGCGGGAGACGGTTATTAGAAAATGAGCAGTGTGAGCAGGTCCTGTCCTGGATGGCAGAAAGTGCTTCGAGCAACCTATCGTCTACCCGCAGTTCTGCGCTGTCCACTGCTGCCAATCCGAATCCTCTGTCTGCTGCTCCTCCTTCCTCCCAGCCTCCTCACTCCACTACAATAACACCTGCTCAGGAGCGGGAACACTCCCAGGAACTGTTCTCGGGCCCCTGCTTAGATTGGGCAGCAGCGGTTCCTCTCCCACCAGAGGAGTTTATCGTCACTGATGCCCAACCATTCGAAAGTTCCCGGGGTGCGGGGGAAGAGGCTGGGGACTTCCGCCAACTGTCTCAACAACTTTCTGTGGGTGAGGAGGACGATGACGATGAGACACAGTTGTCTTGCAGTGAGGTAGTAGTAAGGGCAGTAAGTCCGAGGGAGCAGCGCACAGAGGATTCGGAGGAAGAGCAGCAGGACGATGAGGTGACTGACCCCACCTGGTGTGCAACGCTTACTCAGGAGGACAGGTCTTCAGAGGGGGAGTCAAGGGCATCAGCAGGGCAGGTTGCAAGAGGCAGTGCGGTGGCCAGGGGTAGAGGCAGGGCCAGACCGAATAATCCACCAAGTGTTTCCCAAAGCGCCCCCTCGCGCCATGCCACCCTGCAGAGGCCGAGGTGCTCTAAGGTCTGGCAGTTTTTCACAGAGACGCCTGACGACCGACGAACAGTGGTGTGCAACCTTTGTCGCGCCAAGATCAGCCGGGGAGCCACCACCAACAGCCTCACCACCACCACCATGCGCAGACATATGATGGCCAAGCACCCCACAAGGTGGGACGAAGGCCGTTCACCGCCTCCGGTTTGCACCCCTGCCTCTCCCCCTGTGCCCCAACCTGCCACTGAGATGCAACCCCCCTCTCAGGACACAGGCACTACCGCCTCATGGCCTGCACCCACACCCTCATCTCCGCTGTCCTCGGCCCCATCCAGCAGTGTAGTTCAGCGCACCGTTCAGCCGTCGCTTGCGCAAGTGTTCGAGCGCAAGCGCAAGTACGCCGCCACGCACCCGCACGCTCAAACTTTAACCGTCCGCATAGCAAAATTCATCAGCCTTGAGATGCTGCCGTATAGGGTTGTGGAAACTGAGTCCTTCAAAAGTATCATGGAGGCGGCGGCCCCGCGCTACTCAGTTCCCAGTCGCCACTACTTTTCCCGATGTGCCGTCCCAGCCCTGCACGACCACGTCTCCCGCAACATTGTGCGCGCCCTCACCAACGCGGTTACTGCCACGGTCCACTTAACTACGGACACGTGGACAAGCACAGGCGGGCAGGGCCACTACATCTCCCTGACGGCACATTGGGTGAATTTAGTGGAGGCTGGGACAGAGTCAGAGCCTGGGACCGCTCACGTCCTACCCACCCCCAGAATTGCGGGCCCCAGCTCGGTGCTGGTATCTGCGGAGGTGTATGCTTCCTCCACTAAAGCACCCTCCTCCTCCTCCTCCTCCTCTGTCTCGCAATCAAGATGTGTTAGCAGCAGCATGTCGCCAGCAGTCGGTGTCGCGCGGTGTGGCAGCACAGCGGTGGGCAAGCGTCAGCAGGCCGTGCTGAAACTACTCAGCTTAGGCGATAAGAGGCACACGGCCCACGAACTGCTGCAGGGTCTGACAGAGCAGACCGACCGCTGGCTTGCGCCGCTGAGCCTCCAACCGGGCATGGTCGTGTGTGACAACGGGCGTAACCTGGTGGCGGCTCTGCAGCTCGGCAGCCTCACGCACGTGCCATGCCTGGCCCACGTCTTTAATTTGGTGGTTCAGCGGTTTCTGAAAAGCTACCCACGCTTGTCAGACCTGCTCGTAAAGGCGCGCCGGCTCTGCGCACATTTCCGCAAGTCCCACACGGACGCTGCCACCCTGCGCACCCTGCAACATCACTTTAAGCTGCCAGTGCACCGACTGCTGTGCGACGTGCCCACACGGTGGAACTCTACGCTCCACATGTTGGCCAGGCTCTATGAACAACGTAGAGCTATAGTCGAATACCAACTCCAACATGGGCGGCGCAGTGGGAGTCAGCCTCCTCAATTCCTTTCAGAAGAGTGGGCCTGGTTGGCAGACATCTGCCATGTCCTTGGTAATTTTGAGGAGTCTACCCAGGTGGTGAGCGGCGATGCTACAATCATTAGCGTCACCATTCCTCTGCTATGCATCTTGAGAAATTCCCTGCAAACCATAAAGGCAGCTGCTTTGCGCTCGGAAACGGGGGCGGGGGAAGACAGTATGCCGCTGGATAGTCAGGGCACCCTCCTGTCTATTTCTCAGCGCGTACAGGAGGAGGAGGAGGAGCATGAGGAGGATGAGGAGGAGGGGGAAGAGACAGCTTGGCCCGCTGCTGACGGTACACCGGCTGATTGCCTGTCATCCTTTCAGCGTGTATGGCCTGAGGAGGAGGAGGAGGAGGAGGATCCTGAAAGTGATCTTCCTAGTGAAGACAGCCATGTGTTGCGTACAGGTACCCTGGCACACATGGCTGACTTCATGTTAGGATGCCTTTCTCGTGACCCTCGCGTTGCACGCATTCTGGCCACGACGGATTACTGGGTGCACACACTGCTCGATCCACGGTATAAGGAGAACCTGCCCACTCTGATTCCCGAAGAGGAAAGGGGTTCGAGAGTGTTGCTATACCACAGGACCCTTGCGGACAAGCTGATGGTAAAATTCCCAGCCGACAGCGCTAGTGGCAGAAGGCGCAGTACCGAGGGCAAGGTAGCAGGGGATGTGCGTAGATCGAGCAGCATGTACATCCCAGGCAGTGCAACAGTCTTTAAGGGCCTGGCCAGCTTTATGGCTCCCCACCAAGACTGTGTCACCGCTCCCCAGTCACGGCTGAGTCGGCAGGAGCACTGTAAAAGGATGGTGAGGGAGTACGTAGCGGATCGCACGACCATCCTTGGTGACGCCTCTGCCCCCTACAACTACTGGGTGTCGAAGCTGGACATGTGGCCTGAACTAGCGCTGTATGCCCTGGAGGTGCTTGCTTGTCCTGCGGCTAGCGTCTTGTCGGAGAGGGTGTTTAGTGCGGCTGGGGGAATCATCACAGATAAGCGTAGCCGCTTGTCAACCGACAGTGCCGACAGGCTAACACTCATCAAGATGAACAAAGGCTGGATTTCCCCAGACTTCTGTTCTCCACCAGCGGACAGCAGCGATACGTAAGCAATACGTAGGCTGCACCCGCGGATGGAAGCTACGTTCTCTCTCACCATCCAAAACGGGGACATTTCTGCTTCATCAATCTGTGTCTAATATTCCTCCTCCTCCTCCTCCTGCTCCTCCTCCTGAAACCTCACGTAATCACGCTGAACGGGCAATTTTTCTTAGGGCCACAAGGCTCACTCAAATAATTTTTCAGAACAATTTTTATAAGTTTCAATGCGCTTAAAAGCATTGGAACTTTAACTTGAACCAATTTTTCGTTACACTGGGCTGCCTCCAGGCCTAGTTACCACTTAAGCCACATTAACCAAAGCGATTAATGGGTTTCACCTGCCCTCTTGGCTGGCCATGGCCAATTTTTGGGATGTACATTAGTACTGTTGATACAGCAATTTTTGTGGGCCCTCGCCTACAGTGTAATCAAATTAATTTTTAGCCCACCTGCATTACAGCTGACGTTACCTCAGCTGTGTTGGGCAATGCAATGGGATATTTTTATGTACCGCCGGTGGGTTCCAGGGAGCCACCCATGCTGTAGGTGCACACTGAGTTTTTAATACATCTGTACACTTCTAAAGAACCCGTCTGACTGGGGCATGCAGTGTGGGCCGAAGCCCACCTGTATTACGCACGACATTACTACCTCAGCTGTGTTGGGCAATGCAATGGGATATTTCTATGTACCGCCGGTGGCTTCCTGGCACCCACCCAGGCAGTGGGTCCACAGGGAGTTTAACCTACATGTGTCCACTTGTAAAGAACCCCAGTCTGACTGGGGCATGCAGTGTGGGCCGAAGCCCACCTGCATTAAGCACGACATTACTACCTCAGCTGTGTTGGGCAATGCAATGGGATATTTCTGTGTACCGCCGGTGGGTTCCAGGGAGCCACCCATGCTGTGGGTCGACAGGGACTTCACAATAGGGAGTTGTACCTGCCTGTGTCTATGAATTAAAAAGCCCGGTCTGACTGGGGCATGCAGACACCTTGACAGAATGAATAGTGTGTGACACATAGGTTCCCCATTGCTATGCCCACGTGTGCAGCTCCTGATGGCGGTGGCACAGGATTCTATTTCTCATTGCTTCTGTACAGCATTGTGGGCTATCGCTCCGCCACTTTTAAAGAGGGTCGCTGCCTAGCCGTGCCAACCTCTGCAGTGTGTGCCTGCGGTCCCTCGTCATGGCAGACGCAATTCTAAATAGACATGAGTGTGGTGTGGCATGAGGGCAGCTGAAGGCTGCCCAGGGACACTTTGGTGTGCGCTGTGGGGGGGGGGGAGGGGGGGCGGTTGGGCAGCATGTAACCCAGGAGAAGTGTCAGTGGAGTGTCATGCAGGCAGTGATTGTGCTTTGTTGGAGGTAGTGTGGTGCTTAGCAAAGGTATGCCATGCTAATGAGGGCTTTTCAGAAGTAAAAGTTGTTGGGAGGGGGGGGGGGCCCACTCTTGCCGGTATTGTGGCTTAATAGTGGGACCTGGGAACTTGAGATGCAGCCCAACATGTAGCCCCTCGCCTGCCCTATCCGTTTCTGTGTCATTCCCATCACTTTGTTGAATTGCCCAGATTTTCACACATGAAAACCTTAGCGAGCATCGGCGAAATACAAAAATGCTCTGGTCGCCCATTGACTTCAATGGGGTTCGTTGTTCGAAACGAACCCTCGAGCATCCCGGGAAGTTCGTTCCGAATAACGAACACCCGAACATTTTGGTGTTCGCTCATCTCTAATAAAGACCAATCAATTGGGGCGCCAACTTAAAAGATCACAGAGTGATTGATCATTGGAACGAGTGAATGATGACCCAGTTGTTTGATCATTCAGTTGAGCATTGGTCTGTCAGGGAAGTAATATCACCCATCCCAGGTCTGCAAATGGCTGAATAATCCCTTTTTACATGAAACAACTGGCAAACCACAAGCCATAATCTTTAGGTCTGCATAAAATGAACAGCAAACCTTGAACAATTACCATTCAGTTTTGCACAATCCAACGATCAGTTGTAATCATTCCATGTAGAAAGGCTCTTATCCCTCTGGTTTCAATTCCCTGGCATCTAGTTTGCTCTTACTTTTTGACCTGTGTTTACTCAAGTAATCTTTGGGGCAGTTGTGGTTTACTTCTCTCCCATAGAAAATATGTAAAACCTTGTTTGATTTTAGTAAAGAAGGCTTGTGGGATGTTCATGGGAATTGTCTGTAATACATACAATATTTTAGGCATTACATAAGCCTTCAGGTAAGCCTTCTTTCTGCCCATCCACGATATAAAGGGGAGTTTGGTTGACCCCAGTTGGCCATGGATCTTAATGAGTAGTGGTTCGAAGTTGGCAGTGTACAGGTCCTGCAGTGATCTTGTGAGCATAATGCCCAGATACTTTAAATATTTATCTGGCCACTTAAAGGTGGCTAGCTTTGGGAGGTCCACCAACTCCGACCACGGGGCGGAAATGTTCAGTATCTAAGATATAGTATAGTTTATTTGAAAATTTGAGGCAATACCAAATTGGTTGAATATTCCAAATATCTAGGTTTTGGTTTAGAAATTATTAATAAAAGGCTATCGGCGAATGCTGTAGTCTTATGCATATAGCCACATGTCTCTATACCTCTTATCTCTTTGGTCTGTCTTATTTTTGGTATTAATGTTTCTATAACAAAGATGAAAAGGGAGGGGGAGAGCGGGCATCCCTGTCTTGTTCCATTAAAAATACGGAAAAGGGGAGAGAGGGTGCTATTAATTCTAAGTTGTGCAGAGGGGAATTTGTAAAGCGTGAGTATGGCTTGGATGAAGGGGCATGGGAAACCGAATCTGGTGAATGTAGCCTGCATGTAAGGTCAGCTGACTGTCAAATGCCTATTCAGTATCAGTACCTAACAGAGTTAGTGGAAGCCCATGGGACTTTGCGTAGTGTATTAGGTTAATTAACCGTGAGGTATTGTGTTTACCCTCTTGTGGCTTAACAAAGCCCACTTGCTCTGGATCTATTATTTTAGGTAGGAGGTCTCGCATTCTATATCCCAGCTGCTTTGCCCACCACTTCACATCAGCGTTAAGTAGTGAAATTAGGTGATAGCTGTCACATTCCTTGCTGTCCTTGCCTTCTTTGGGAATTAGGGAAATATGGGCCATCAAAGTTTGCTCTGTAAATTGCTCGCCATTCAGAAGAGAGTTACACAACGTCAGGAATCTCAGAGCTAGTATCTTTTATAGTAGCAGGTTGGCAAACCATCAGGACCAGGAGCCTTCCCACTGTCTATGAATGATAGCACTTCCAAAATTTCATCTCTAGTAAATGCTTGGGTCCGGAGGTGTTTATCCTAGTCAGTGAGTGACGGGAGCTCAATCGAATCCAGGAAACTGGAGGTTAGAGTTTCTGTGTTTGGAGCTCCCCATGGTGGTGATCCCTGCCTAACCTAACATTCCAGCCCTACCTATTCAGGCCCCAAGGGAGTCCTGGCAGGATTTTATATCCTGCTGGCCCAGAATAGCAGATCACCACATTGATTGAGACTGGCCCAAGAAGTCCTCAGCGTATGCTTGTGCTGGACTTGATGAAAGTTAATGTCCATTCCTGTTTCACATGTTCTGTGGTGCAATATTTGGTTATGTGCTTAGACTGAGTCATGAAGAAATGCCTGACCTGATTGCTTTTTGACAATGTTGGTATTGTGGTATTACAATACATAACAGTTCATTTCAAGCTCCATATTCTCTGAGAGCCTTTAAAATATGTAACCAATTTGTTACATAGTTTTCTGGCGGGGGTGGTGGGAGGGCGGGTCTGTTTTGGCACCCTAGACTTCTTTCCCCCTGGGCTGATGATACTTCAGTGTCATCTATAACTGACCTAGGGTTGGTTTCCCACCCTGTGAGATTGGGATTCTATGCTCCGATCGACAGAATGAATGTCTTCGGTCATCCTACTTTATGTTCTTTTCCCTTCTATCTGTTTCTTCACTTTTCTCTTATTACTGCCTCGCTAGTCCCTCGCATGCTGGCTGCCACAAGAATTCTCCTTACAGTTTCTGAACCACCGCCATGACTAGCCTTTCTTTTTGTTCATATAATGTCAGGGGTCTGAATGCTTCTGCTAAGCGGAGCCAGATTCTGGTACATTTACACAAGAAACAAGTCCTGATAGCCCTCTTTCAGGAGACACCCTTCAGAGATGGCCATCTCCCCAAGGGGAATGACAGATATTACACAAGCTGGTATCCTAGAGTGCATCCTGAAAGGAGGGTATGCGGAGTGTCTGTAGCAATCCATAAGAGCCTCCCACATAGAGTTATGGACTCCAGGGTGGATAGCAAGGGTAGATTTATTTTCCTTAAACTGAATCTTGGATGTCGTATTCTCACAGTGGATAATATCTATTCTCCCAATACAGGTCAGGTTTCATTTGACTGTTGTATGCTGGGGGAGCTGGCGCAGTTTGCCTCGGGTTCTAATATCATTCTCAGAGGGGATTTCAATGTTGGCTTGGACACTGATCAGGATACATCCTCGGGTAAGTCTGGGCCCTTCCTGGTGGCCTTGCATAGACTACGGAGACGATTGTCTGAGCTGTGACTCATTGACCTTTGGAAGATTCTTCATCCTAGGGTCAGGGACTACAGCCATTCACTCCGCCACTCATAATAGTTATGGTTGGTTGGACTACATTTTAGTCTCAGATGGTCTCCTGGACTTGGATCCTAGATGCTTCATGGGTAATTTTATATGGTCAGACCACATACCTGTCTATGGGGCCTTGCTGGGACAGGGGAGCAGGGGAAGGGGGGGGCGAACTCTTGGAGACTCAATGACAATCTCTTAGGTGAGGCTTGCTGCCTTCAGGAGGTCAGACAGACAATAGAGACTTTTGCGGAGATCCACAAGACAGACACTACATGCCTGACTATCCAATGGGAAGCCTTGAAGTATGTTCTGAGGGGCATCTTTATCTCACACAGGGCAAGGCTCAAGAAGGATAGGATGGGTAACTTGCCGGACTTGATTTCTCGGCTGGATAAGACAGAACAAGCTAATAAGTCAAACGCTTCCCCATCTTTAAATGCAGAGATTTCGACTCTACAACAACAAATATTGAGGATTATGGATAGGGCACATTTGTGCATATGAGGTAGACTAAAGGGGGGGTTACAAGTACGGTAATAAATGGTTGGAAAGGGCACTAAATCCTCTGGAAAAACAGTCCTACATTTTTGCAATGAACTGATAAAGGGAAAATACATGCGACAAATGATATCCTAGAGTGCTTCAGCAGCTACTATGGCGAGTTATATAATATAGAGGGGGCGGTGGATACGTCTGTGATCTATCAATATTTACAGAATGACGCTTTGTCTGTGATCACGGCAGAAAGATCGGCGACATTAGAGGAAGACATGCTAGAATCAGAAATTCTGAAGGAAATTAAGAACTTAAAAATAGGAAAAAGTCCCGGCCCTGATGGCTTTACCCCCAGATTTTATAAAACCTGCAGGGATCTCATAGTCTCTCCCCTGGGTAGGGCCTTTAACGTGGTATCGGGGAATTGCCCCTTTCCATCACAGGCCCTCCCGGCAGAGATCCCATGTCATGCGGGAATTATCACCCGATTTCCCTCCTGAATATAGATACTAAACTTTTTGTGAAAACTATTGCCACAGGAACTATTACTACAAAACTTTTATCACTCAGGTGCTCATTCATCAGGACCAGGTGGGATTTTTCCCTGGGAGAGAGGCCAGAGACAATACAATCAGCACACTTTACTTGATAGGAAAAGTGCGAGAGATGAATAGCTTGCAGGTAATGTCGAGAACACTTTTGACCAAGTAAGTCGGGCGTTTTTGAAGGCCAAGAAAAGATAGGATTAGGTAGCAGATTATTAAATTGGATAATGGCCCTATATAATATCCCCACGCCACAGGTCCAGTTAAATGGGAAAAGCTGTAAACCAATTGATATCAGTAATGGCACTCAGCAGGGGTGCCCTCTCTTATATTAAGACTAAATACGTGGTGAAGAGAGTGGAGTGGTAACTTCAATAGTGGAGGTGCTGCCTGACCAGATGACGCACCACCTGGGGGGGTGTGATAGAGCAAGAGAATAGGACTAAAAACGGGTAGTGGAGAAGGCGCAACACTGCAGGTTAAAGCAAGTAGGAAGTGACCAAAGGTGTGGAAAACTCCTCCTTTTATTTAATAAAGTACGTGATAAGCTTATGAAAATGCGTTTCGGGGATAACCCCTTCATCAGTTTGGTTGGTGTTTAAAATATACAAGCTATTGGTGGGTCCCAATTATGAAATAAGAGAAGTGTTCCACACCTTTGGTCACTTCTTACTTGCTTTAACCTGGAGTGTTGCGCCTTCTCCACTCTCAGTAGTAATAGTGCCCCCTATATTAGCCCCAGTAGTAATAGTGACTTTCCATAAAGGCCTCAGTAGCAATAGTGTCCCCTATATTAAACCCAGTAGTAATAGTGTCCCCTATATTAGCCCCAGTGGTAATAGTGTCCCCTACATTAACCCCAGTAGTTATAGTGTCCCCTACATTAACCCCAGTAGTAATAGTGTCCCCTATATCAGCCCCAGTAGTAATAGTCTATATAGCCGCAGGAAAGTGCCTTGGGATATAAAGGATCAGGACTCACCTGGTGTGAAGACCTGGACCCAGTGTGGATCTCCAGGTGTCTCACCTGTGGTCCTGGATATATGTCTAATAGGCAGTTTCCTACACCGGTGGTATCCACTGTAGAAGGGGAGAGCTATACGGATTACGGGGGAGCTCTCCAATGAGGGGACCTCCCTGACATATAGATTAGAAAAGAAACAGTCACTTATATAAACCCTGGCTGGTAGGACAGGTAATAACAATATCCAGCGGTCACTGGTGACAATATCCAGAGAAGTAATTGGCACTTTCTTTGAAGGAGGGGGATATGGTAACTACAGCAGCCCCTCCTAGTGATGGTACATCAAGGTATATAGAAGGTATAGATGCGATGTTCCGGACGGTATATAGATGAAGTTGGCAACACGTTTCTGTGCATAACAGTCCCTTTATTAAGCCATACATAAACAAACATAGCATAGTATTCATATTTACCCCATATGATTGTGTAGGTAGTTAGCACATGTTCCTGTATCTGCTCCAGGGGAGAGGGGCGGTTCTACTGGTACGTCACCTAGTAACGTCATTACATCCACACGTTGCTGTCATCGTTGTTAGTCTCCTGCAAGAACGCTCATTGCGCTCCATCCTGAGATCATTCTTCCAGTGTATCCCCTGGTGACGTCATTACGTCCTCGCTGTCTCTACTGCTAATCTCCGGCTGCTACGCATATTGTGTTCCATTCGGAGGGCAGAGGACATAGTGTGCCGATGTCTGGGTATCGACATCATTGTGGCTGCGCGTTCCTTCTCCATAGAAGTACTGGAGAGAGAACACGCTCAATCAGGGGCGTACCTAAGGGCTCAGGGGCCCGGGTGCAAAAGTTCCGCTCGGGGCCCCCCCCTGGGGCCTCCACCCCACACTCCCCCATACTCATACCTAGATCGTGCTGCAAACATGATCTGCCCCTTTACGTAATCTTTCCTGCACATGAAAATTTGTTTGTAGCTCCGCAGGCCACTCTCACACACACCGCTTTTTACCGCTATGAGCACAGTGCCCCGAGTGCCGTACTAACCACGGTACAACACTCCCATAGATATCAATGAGCTTACTCACATCCGCGCTGGAACGCGGTGTCCCTATCACTGTGATTTTTCAGAGCTGTCTGTTCTATTTTTGCGTTTTCATGGTTTTAACACACCTCATCACCCACCACAATGATGGGGCGCATTAAAAAGCGCCGTCAAACGCTGTAACCTGTGTTCGAAAACACTGCTTAAAATTCTGGTCACTATTTCAAGCTGCGTTTTCTGAACACGTGTGTGAGAGCGGCCTTAGAACCTGCATGCAGTAGATAGGGACAGATAGGGACAGATAGGGACAACTTTTTCCAAGTTGGAGCACAGGATTACCAATGGTGCGGATTTTGACTGGAAATCAGCTGCATACCCGCAGCTAATTTCATACTATGCTACGCTCCCCTCGCCTCCTCCAAAGGCTTCCCGTTGTCAGCGCTCCCTGGCTTCTGGTTCCCAGCGGCCTGTACTGGCCTCACCTAACCAGCGGCGTCCTGCCTGACCAGGCCGCTGGGACCGGAAGCCAGGGGGCGCTGATGGCAGGAAACCTACAAAAGGAGGCGAGGGGGGCGCCGCATAGTACGAAATCAGCTGCGGATACACAGCTGATTTCTAGTCTGAATCTGCACCAATGAAGCAGATTTTTACTATTTTTTGGATGCGGAAATGCTATGGAATTTGGTGCAGAAATTTCCAATTCGGACATTGCGCAGCATTTCCACTGTGTGCTTTTCCATACTGTAAGTCAAGTTGAGTTTTGCTGCCACGTGCAGAGTGGCGTCAGTAGCAATAGCGTCCCCTATATTGGCCCAAGTAGTAATAGTAACCTCCATAGTGGCCTCAGCAGTAATAGTGTCCCCTATATTAGCCCCAGTAGTAATAGTGTCCCCTATATTAGCCACAGTAGTAATAGTGACTTTCACAGAGGCCTCATTAGTAATAGTGTCCCCTATATTAACCCTAGTTGTGATAGTGTCCCCTATATTAACCCCAGTAGTAATAGTGTGCCATATATTAAACCCCGCAGTTATAGTGTCCCTTATATTAGACCCAGTAGTAATAGTGTTCCCTATATTAGCCACAGTAGTAATAGTGACTTCCACAGAGTAGTAATAGTTGTGGACGAGGAGGAAAGAAAAGGCTGGAGCCAAACGCGTACAGTCGTGTGAACAATAATACTAAATACGTGGTGAAGAGAGTGGAGTGGTAACTTCAATAGTGGAGGTGCTGCCTGACCAGATGACGCACCACCTGGGGGGGGGGGTGATAGAGCAAGAGAATAGGACTAAAAACGGGTAGTGGAGAAGGCGCAACACTGCAGGTTAAAGCAAGTAGGAAGTGACCAAAGGTGTGGAAAACTTCTTTTATTTAATAAAGTACGTGATAAGCTTATGAAAATGCGTTTCGGGGATAACCCCTTCATCAGTTTGGTTGGTGTTTAAAATATACAAGCTATTGGTGGGTCCCAATTATGAAATAAGAGAAGTGTTCCACACCTTTGGTCACTTCCTACTTGCTTTAACCTGGAGTGTTGCGCCTTCTCCACTCTCAGTAGTAATAGTGCCCCCTATATTAGCCCCAGTAGTAATAGTGACTTTCCATAAAGGCCTCAGTAGCAATAGTGTCCCCTATATTAAACCCAGTAGTAATAGTGTCCCCTATATTAGCCCCAGTGGTAATAGTGTCCCCTACATTAACCCCAGTAGTTATAGTGTCCCCTACATTAACCCCAGTAGTAATAGTGTCCCCTATATCAGCCCCAGTAGTAATAGTCTATATAGCCGCAGGAAAGTGCCTTGGGATATAAAGGATCAGGACTCACCTGGTGTGAAGACCTGGACCCAGTGTGGATCTCCAGGTGTCTCACCTGTGGTCCTGGATATATGTCTAATAGGTGGTTTCCTACACCGGTGGTATCCACTGTAGAAGGGGAGAGCTATACGGATTACGGGGGAGCTCTCCAATGAGGGGACCTCCCTGACATATAGATTAGAAAAGAAACAGTCACTTATATAAACCCTGGCTGGTAGGACAGGTAATAACAATATCCAGCGGTCACTGGTGACAATATCCAGAGAAGTAATTGGCACTTTCTTTGAAGGAGGGGGATATGGTAACTACAGCAGCCCCTCCTAGTGATGGTACATCAAGGTATATAGAAGGTATAGATGCGATGTTCCAGACGGTATATAGATGAAGTTGGCAACACGTTTCTGTGCATAACAGTCCCTTTATTAAGCCATACATAAACAAACATAGTATAGTATTCATATTTACCCCATATGATTGTGTAGGTAGTTAGCACATGTTCCTGTATCTGCTACAGGAGAGAGGGGCGGTTCTACTGGTACGTCACCTAGTAACGTCATTACATCCACACGTTGCTGTCATCGTTGTTAGTCTCCTGCAAGAACGCTCATTGCGCTCCATCCTGAGGTCATTCTTCCAGTGTATCCCCTGGTGACGTCATTACGTCCTCGCTGTCTCTACTGCTAATCTCCGGCTGCTACGCATATTGTGTTCCATTCGGAGGGCAGAGGACATAGTGTGCCGATGTCTGGGTATCGACGTCATTGTGGCTGCGCGTTCCTTCTCCATAGAAGTACTGGAGAGAAAACACACTCAATCAGGGGCGTACCTAAGGGCTCAGGGGCCCGGGTGCAAAAGTTCCGCTCGGGGCCCCCCCCTGGGGCCTCCACCCCACACTCCCCCATACTCATACCTAGATCGTGCTGCAAACATGATCTGCCCCTTTATGTAATCTTTCCTGCACATGAAAATTTGTTTGTAGCTCCGCAGGCCACTCTCACACACACCGCTTTTTACCGCTATGAGCACAGCGCCCCGAGTGCCGTACTAACCGCGGTACAACACTCCCATAGATATCAATGAGCTTACTCACATCCGCGCTGGAACGCGGTGTCCCTATCACTGTGATTTTTCAGAGCTGTCTGTTCTATTTTTGCGTTTTCGTGGTTTTAACACACCTCATCACCCACCACAATGATGGGGTGCATTAAAAAGCGCCGTCAAACGCTGTAACCGGTGTTAGAAAACACGGCTTAAAATTCTGGTCACTATTTCAAGCTGCGTTTTCTGAACACGTGTGTGAGAGCGGCCTTAGAACCTGCATGCAGTAGACAGGGACAGACAGGGACAGACTTACCCCGACGCTGCAACTCCACGTTCAGCAGGAAGCAGGGGACAGCACATGATCATTGTGCCCTGCCGGCCCATGTGACTTCCTCCCTCCTCCTCCTCCCCCCTGCTCTGCCGGGCTACACTTGGGCTGGCCGTTCTGCATGCAGCCTGATTGGAATCATGCTGCACACAAAACGGCCACCCATTAATGCACTGAATGTGCATGTAGGTATGGCGTAGGGCGGCCTTTGGGCCCCCTGAGCGCAGAGGCCGGGTCACCATGGCGACCCCAGCAACCCGTGACGCCACGCCTATGCGCTCAATGCAGCTGTGGGGTCACTACAGTGTTAAATTAACAATAACGCCTTCCCTTACATGGGGGTGCGCTTCAATCAACTTTATTTATACACACATTATTCTTCTCTTCTCATTTGGATATGAGGGTCACCAGTGACTGCTGAATATTGTCATTAGGCTGTCCAACCAGCGCAGGGTTTTTATAAT
This sequence comes from Eleutherodactylus coqui, assembly GCF_035609145.1. Lineage (NCBI taxonomy): Eukaryota > Metazoa > Chordata > Amphibia > Anura > Eleutherodactylidae > Eleutherodactylus > Eleutherodactylus coqui. Next base: position 679,547 of record NW_027102367.1, read on the forward strand.
TGACTTTTCTTATCCAGTAGTAATAGTGACTTCTATAGTGGCTTCAGTAGTAATAGTGACCCCCATATTAGCCCCAGTAGTAACAGTAACCTCCACAGTGGCACCAGTAGCAATAGTGACCCCCACAGTGGCCTCAGTAGTAATAGTGTCGGCTATATTAGCCCCAGTAGTAATAGTGACCTCAGTAGTAAGTGTCCCCCATATTAGCCCCAGTAGTAACAGTAACCTCCACAGTGGCACCAGTAGCAATAGTGACCCCCACAGTGGCCTCAGTAGTAATAGTGTCCCCTGTATTAGCCCCAGTTGCAATAATGTCCCCTATATTAGATGTCTAAAACCAAACTTTATTGAGATACTATTAAAAACCAGGGCACTTGAACACACATAATCCACGTCAGACCAAGTAGATACTGGAATGAACGTGAAAGTGATTGACAGACAAAAATACAGAATTAATTTGGAACCCAAGACCAGGATACCACATTTACACAACTAGACAGGAATCCCTGAAGGCCGATTGTGGCCAAGAGGATCAGCGATCCTGAATAAGGATGTTTATGGATAGGAAAAAATATGCAACAACTTGGACTTCTAAGGGTACACTATGATATAAATGTGTTATCAGATAGCCCAAGGAAAAAGGGAGAAAATGGATTCTGCATGAAGAACACTGGTTACAGCGTCCGCAGGGATTGATCTGCATTAAGTTTCAGTTTCTTTCCATAGTGCAGCCAGTGTAGCTGGTTTTCCACGGTATACCACATCCGTTAGGGCTCCCCACAGGTAGACATTAGGGGGGTTACATCAGGGGAACAGAGAGGGAATTCAACAGCACCTCTCCATCCTATCCAGCATTTTGGCAGACCATCATGGAGATATTCTATCACGGCTCGGTTGGTAGTGTGGTGGTGCGCCATCTTGTTACACGCAAAAAATTAGGTTCTGCTCCATCTTTCTGTGTTTTGCGTAGCAAATGCCCCTCATAGAAGTCTAAAGTCATAGGTGCGCAAATATGCCAGGGGAATGCGTAAAACACTGTGCAAAACTGCTAAAAAACACATCTGGACTTCATTAGGATAAATAGCCTTTTAATCCATGGAAGGGGGTGTCACGTGACCTGGCCCCGTGTGCACAAAAAGTACAGTACTAGGCATGACTGCAAATCAACCTCAACAACCTTGTTATGTGCAAATACGTTGCATTGGAGAGAGCTTTTGCGTATACGCTCATGTGAAGCGGCCCTTAAGGTAGTATTTACTGCTTCTGTATGTATATTCGAAAATATCTACACCACATATACATTACACATGTACATTATTCCCATCAGTGTGAATAATGTGCAGCAGATATTACAAACATCACCACTTCTACTATTCTGCTCCCTGTTAGGAGGACCCAGCGGTGTTTGGCCAATTGGCTCAGGAAGCACCACCTCTACGACCATCCGAGAGAGACTGCGGTTCCAACATGTACTCGGCCGGGGAGCCTACGGGGAAGTCGTGCTGGCAGAGGACACCGCTACCTGCCAGCAATTCGCAGTGAAGGTCATCAGGAAGAAAGCCCTGCTAGCGGAAGTGGAGATGGCGGATGTGATGGTGGAGCACCGTGTTCTGCAGCTTACGATTGGGAGTCCCTTCCTCGTCCATGCAGAATTCGCATTTCAGACCAAGGTATAGTTCTTATCGCACATCTGCAAACTTCACCGCTATGTGCCCCGTAGATGTGGACTTTGTAATATAACGTCATACTAACCAACCTCCTTATATGTGTTAAGGACCGCTAGGTCACATTAACCTTTCAAGTCTTGGGTTCCAAATCAATTCGTATCCGCTGCAGCACGGAGGCCAAGAACCACACCAGAGTCGGTTTCTAGTTCTCCTCAGATACGGAGAGAGAGCCACGGCAAGTATATAGCTCACTCTGCTTTAGGCGTACATACTCTGAGCGTTTATTGACTGAGTATAGTTCTAAATACAGGAAAGGAATACGTCATCATTAGTCATGGGGTTAATTTCATTGGGTTAGAAAAAACGTCAAGAATTGTGCTTTGTTCAACAATCAGCGCAGTGAGAATAAATATGTGAAATGTCCTTCAAATGATTACTCCTCCCGGACGTTATCCCGTCCTCCCTTGGAGTTTGGATGATCGCAGCGTCATATCAGCACGATTTGCTCTTTTCCCATAGCTCAGGAGTGGGGGAGTCTCTTCTGATAGCGACTGTACCAGGCAAATGTTCTCGGATGAATAGAAAAAAAACAAATCATTAGACATTGCACCGAATGCCATGCTCTGCAAGTTATTTCTGCTTTAATTATTGTTTCACTACACACAAGCTTATTTACATCTTATAATGCTCCATTTTGTATCTAGCGGCCATTTTGAGACAGATTCTTCCATTGTATGGACCTGTACCTTCTCATATGTCTCTTCTACATTACAGACGCACGTTCTACTCGGACTGGAGTATCTGAGCTGCGGGGACCTGGACCAACTCCTGCAGTCGAAGGGACGGCTCGATGTCAACAGCACCAGATTCTACGCTGCAGAGATGGTGTGCGGCATCCAGCACCTCCACGCCAAGGGGATCATCCACAGAGATCTGAAGCCCGAGAACATCCTGGTGGCTGAGACGGGCCATGTGAAGATCACAGATTTCGGTCTTGCCTTGGAGAACATGCACGGAGACCGAACGGCCACCGATCATGCTGGGACCGAAGGCTATATTGCTCCTGAGGTGAGAGGAATAGACTCTTTATACTATTCTTTGCCATAAGTGTATTAATGTTCTTGGGTCATGGATCCTGGAGACAGCAGTCCAGGGATGGTATAGAGGACTGCGGTCTCAGCGCTCGCCTAGTGCAGTGCCCAGATCCCATGTAATGATGTAAAACTTATTTCCCAACCTACTGTTTACTGTTTATGGCAGATGGACGCCGGAGAGGAATACAACGCCGCCGTCGATTGGTTTTCATTTGGAGTCATCATGAATAAAATGATTACTGGCGAGCGTGAGTATAAACCAAAACTCATTAATGAGTCCACCTCCGGAGCGAAGAACATCATCTTACAGGTAAGAGTGTTACTTTTATTTCTTTGAGTTCTAATGTTGTAATAATTTGTGATGCTTTTATTGCCTTTTCTAGTCAGATTCTTGTAATTATAGTCAGTAATAACAGTGACATTTCTCATTTCAGCTCCTCAAAAAGAACCCAGCCAAGCGTCTCGGAGTCAACAGAAACATCCGAAAGCACCTGTTCTTCCAGCTGATCGACTGGGACTCTGGAATCCCTTAGAGTGCCCCCACCGCACATCCCTGAGGAAAGTAAATGAGCAGAATTGTACTAGATCCTGGATGGTGAGGGACTCCCTCCCTGATCTACTACTGATTGCCTATCTAGAGGATGGACCATCAATAGTTCACAACTGGAAAACCCCAAACTTTAAATATTGATGACTTATTCTTAGGATAGGTCATCAATATTAGAACAGTGAAAAGTGAGCGCTGCAGCATTTTCCTTGTATATCAGGCACAGCGTCATATATCGTTTAGTGGTTATGCCTGGTATTGCAGCTCAATCCCACTGATTCGAATGCAGTCAGCAAACACGTCCGTAGTTTGTCTTACATGGGAAAACCCTTCTCACCATAATCAGAATAGTATTTTCTTTTCTTGCAGTCATCTAAACCTCAACATCTTCAGCCATTCCACCTGGACGCCGTGGAAGCAGCAGAGGCCAAGGACTTCCGCCCATCAGCTAAAGACCAGGCCATGTTCAGAGGGTTTTCATTCTCCAACTTGAAGACCCTCTTGGACTCCGGCTTTACAACCACCAGAGCGAGCGGTCCTCCTGAGCCCCCATGAGTACATCAGGAGAAAAGACACCGTGGGACCCCTTAGGAGTGTGCCAGCAGTACCACCCAGCTGGCGGTAAGTACCGGCGCCACAACATCTGCGCCATGTAGAATCATAGACATGTGCACTATACTAAAGACCTTAAAAATACCCCATGTAGGCAAATTATTTCCTTTACAAAAATTGTAAAGGAGGGGTAGCTTTTTTAACGCCACAAAATGTGCCATCTTTGAGAACCGGTCGACCACCACTAAGATAGTGGTGCACTTCTGGGATTCTGGTAGGTCCGTGATGAAATCTACTGATAAGTGCGACCATGGGCTGGAAGGAACCGGTAGCGGTCTCAGAGGACCCTCCGGAGGACGCCGCCGACTCTTATTGCGAGCACAGACCGAGCAACCCCTCACAAAGTTGCGGATCTCCTGAGACATGCCTGGCCACCAGAAGTGTCTGGAACAAAGCTCCAGGGTCCCCTGGAACCCTGGATGCCCGGCGAGAACCGACGAGTGAGACTCATCCATGACTCTAGGGCGTAGGGTCTCTGGCACAAACCATCTGCCCTCCGGCACCCCCGAAGGAGCGTCCCGCTGAGCATCCTGTAGTTGAGGGACGAAGTTAGACTCTACAGCTGCCACCACCACGCCGGGGCCCAAGATATTCTCGGGAGTCATGGTCTCACTATCTGGTACCCCGAAACTCCGTGACATGGCGTCCGCCTTCACGTTCTTCTCTCCTGGGATATATGTCACGACGAAATTAAACCTGGCGAAGAACAATGCCCACCTGGCTTGACGGGCTGAGAGTCTTTTCGCATTGGCGAGATATACCAGATTCTTGTGATCAGTATATACGGTAATTGTGTGTCTAGCACCCTCAAGATGGTGTCGCCACTCTTCCAGAGCCCATTTGATAGCCAATAATTCACGGTTACCCACATCGTAGTTGCGCTCTGCTGAATTGAACTTTCGCGAAAAGAACGCACATGGGCTATAGCCAGACCTCCCACTGACTTCCTGCGACAATACTGCTCCTGTCCCCACTTCAGACGCGTCTACCTCAATAAAAAAGGGTAGTTGTGCGTCCGGCTGTATTAGCATCGGGGCACTCGTGAATGCCTTTTTTAGACGGCTAAAGGCCTCAAGGGCTGCAGTCGACCACTTTACCAAGTCGGCTCCCTTCTTAGTCAGGTCGGTCAGAGGTTGAGCAATAACTGAGTAATTCCTAATGAATTTGCGGTAAAAATTTGCAAAACCTAGGAACCGGTGGAGAGCCTTGAGGTTGTCGGGTCTGACCCATTGGGAGATTGCTGCTACTTTATCAGACTCCATCTGAATCTCTGTGGGTGAGATCACATAACCAAGGAAGGATACTTGTTTAGAACCAAATGTGCATTTCTCTAACTTGACAAAAGGTTGATACTCGCGTAAACGGGTCAGGACCAACCTCAGGTGCCGCACATGTGAGTCCCAGTCAGGCGAGTATACCAGAATGTCGTCAAGATAGATGACCAGAAATACCCCCAGGAAGTCGTGGAAGACTGCGTTCATAAAACCCTGAAACACAGCGGGGGCATTACAAAGTCCAAAAGGCATGACCAGACATTCAAAATGTCCTAATGGGGTGTTGAACGCCGTCTTCCATTCATCTCCCTCTCTAATGCGAATTAAATTGTAAGCCCCCCGCAAGTCCAGTTTGGAGAACCAGTGGGCCCCTACCACCTGATTCAACAAGTCAGGAATTAGGGGCAAGGAGCACTGGTTCTTCACAGTGATTTTATTCAAGGCCCAATAATCCACACAAGGCCTTAGTGTCCCGTCCTTCTTCTCTACAAAGAAGAGACCTGCCCCGGCGGGGGACCTGGACTGCCGGATATGTCGGTTGGCCAGAGCCTCCGAGACATAGGACTTGAGGGCTTCATGCTCACGGCCTGACAAATTGAAAATGGCTCCCTTAGGGATGGGACTGTCGGGAACCAGATCAATCCCACAGTCCCACTCCCTATGAGGAGGTAGAGCCTTAGACAGTTTTTTGGAGAATACATCCTGAAAGTCTGACAAACACTCCGGAATGAGCACAGTATCTGCGGAGCACACAGCTATGGTAGACAGGTGATTATGACAGGATGATCCCCAATGAGTCAATTCCCGGGTGGACCAATCAAATTGGGGATTGTGCAGTGCCAACCAGGGCATACCAAGCACCACATCAACCGACATTTTTTCCATAACCAGGAAAGACAGTTCTTCCGAGTGGAGGATCCCCACCGTGAACTGTAATCTTGGGGTCCTCCATCGTACCAAGCCTGTAGAGAGAGGGGTAGCATCAATACTGGTAAAATGAATTGGCGTCTTCAGCGCCACAAATTCCGCCATCAGAGAACGGACAAAACACAGACTTATCAAGTTAGCGGCTGCTCCGGAATCAATAAACGCCTGCCCTGATCGGGAAAAATCCCGGAATCTAACATGACACGGTACCAAAAGTTTAGGAAGTACCTGAAGTCCTAGGCGATCCTCCCTGCAATCGCCTAGGACTCGGGAGTTTTCCGCCGGTTCCGGCTGCGAGCGTTGAGACCTCAGTGGGCAGGTTTTCACCCGATGTCCAGCTTTCCCGCAGTAGAGGCAGAGACGATGCAACAAACGGATCCGGCGTCGCTCTTTGGGGTCCAGCGGATCCACTTGCATCGGCTCAGGCACAGAGACTGGTAAGGAGGAAGAGGGACCAGGGCAACCGACCTCCCTGACTCTACGGATCTGCCTGTCCTGCTTCCTAGATCTGAGCCTCCTATCTGCCTTCACCGCTAGCTCCATAGCCTCTCTTAAGGACCCGGGAACGGGATGGGAAATTAACAGGTCTTTAACTGCGTCCGAGAGGCCCTGCAGAAAAACGTCTTTCAGCGTGCTATCGTTCCATGTCGTATGCCCCGCATAGCGTCTGAAGTTGGAGCAATAATCCTCCACACAAGACGACCCCTGCCGCAGCGCCAACAACCGCGAAACCGCCAACCCCGCTCGGTCCGGTTCGTCGAAGATACCCCCGAGTTCCTGAAAAAAGGAGTCCACAGACTGCAGGCAGGAGGAACCCTCGGGGATGGAAAAAGCCCCGCAGCAGGGACATTATCAGCCCAACCCTCTGAGCCTCCGACCCGGAAGAACGGGGACGCATCCGAAAAAACAGGCGACACGCCTGTCGGAAAACAAAAAAAACTTGTTCCTCTCCCCAGAAAACACCTCGGGAGAAGGGGACTTGGGATCGGGGCTGGTTGAGGCGTCCGACCCCTGCAACACCCCCCGCTGCTTCTGGGCCACCATGCGGGCAGATAAATCCTGGATCACAGGCACCAGGGCCTGCAGCTGGTTCGTGAGGGAACTGATCGCCTCCATGACAAACAGTTTTAAACGGCCATGGCCAGTTATTATGTTACGGCACTCTGCCCCCGAGCGCCAGGTGGGGTGCCCTGAACTTCCCTACTTGCCTCGGCCCTGGCTAACCCCAGGCGGACAACTGGGCGGCGGTCCCTGTACTAGCTAGGGACCTGGCCACTACCACGATGGAACTAACTAACGGGGGACAGAGTGCTGACAGAAGAGGCAGGTGTAACAGACCAACAAAACTTACTAGGTAAATCAAGGCTAGAGGTGAAGCTCACAGGCAAACGAAAGGATACTGACAAGCAACTAGGGCAGACTGGAACAGACCTGACTAGAGGCTAGCAGAACCAATAACTGGCAGTGAGCTCAGGTCACTGCCAGCCTTTTAACTTAAAGCCTCCGCCCAGGGGCGGAGAGTGGGAGGAGCCGACTCTCCCACTGTTGCATATGGAAGGTGGAGGAGAGCGGGCGACACCCTACGGGCAGACACGCCCATGCCGCTGCAGGCTGGCTGCTCCACGCCGTCGGGAGAGCCCCGACAGCACAGCTCCGGGACGCTGAAGCCGACCTCGGAGCGGCGCGCGCCTGCCGCGGGACCCAGCGCCGCCCTGCATGGTAACAGGACCTGTGGCTGCAGATCACATGACCAGGCTCTGGTCATGTGATAAACGACGGGGGACTTTCCATTACAGGCTGCCCAGAGACTGCTGCAGAGGTGAGTAGAGAAGGAATTATAATTATATATGTATAGCTGGTATAGGTTATACCAGCTGCACATATATAATTATATACAGGGAATACACAGGTTACACCAGCATGGGACATGCCACTATATACAGGGGGATACACATCCTGTATATAGCTATATGTAGCATGCTGGTGTAACCTGTGTATCTCCTGTATATAATTATATATGTGCAGCTGGTATGGGTTATACCTCTCCTGTATATAATTATATATGTACAGTTGGTATAACCTGGGTATATACATGCATTATAATACAGCACGCCATGCTTTTTCCTCCGTGAGTGGAAAACCGCAATTGCTTTCCGCTCGTGTAAAGAAAAAAACGCTTTTCCATAACATGCTATGGCCGGTACATGCTGCGGAATCCGTAGGCGGACGCCCGCTCCATATTCCGCAATGCAAATCCAGCCGTGTGCAGCCGGCCTTACGCTAATTTTACACGAGTGAGTCTGATATTGGGCCGTGGAACTCTGCCCCCTATCACACTCGCCAATGTATGCCTTCCCCACGGATGTGAGGGGTTGTTGTGTTAAAACCAGCTCGCATCACATCATCAGATTCTCGTGCGATGCAGAGAAAACCAAAACATCGCTCCTGTGTATGATTGTATTCAAAAGAATGGGGTCATATTCATGTGCAATTTGTGGTTCTTGCAACGGACAAATCTCACGCAATTTTTGCGGCCGTGTGAAAGCAGCCTAAGACATTACCAACAGGTTTTTACGTAGTCAAGGAAAGGAGTCCTGATGAGAAGGCTTACGTCAAGGGGCTGCATCATGTTTGTAAATTAGCACAGTTTAGGTATAGGTACGGGTACAGATGGAGGGGGGGGGGGGGGCCCAGCTGAACTTTTGCACTCGGGCCCCTTAGGCTTTAGGTACGCCCCTGGCCTCCATCGTCATGAAAATTGGGATTCCAAGTGTGCCTGAATGAATGCAGCAGCAGTCATACTTGTGTCATTATTTCACCAGTTCTGCTGCCTGTGAAAGATACTAGAATGCAGCCAATCCTCTCAAAATCTGTGCTGCAGAATGTGATGAAAGTGGGCAGTAGCTGCCTCACACCTCACCCTCTTGGCATCACCTGTCTGACATAACATCTCTAGCCCCACTTAGACTATCATCTCATTTGTGCCATTATAGCGCATGACCTCGCTGACACCCTTACAAAGTATCACTCACCTCATCGATGACACATGCAGCTCATTACCTTACAGCAAGAGTTCTTGCCAGTATTATACCATTGTTGTCAGGGGTAAGCTGTACTGGGGAAATGGCAGCAGCAGAGTCTCCCTGCCTCCTGGTCCACTACACAGACACACAATGTGGCAGTGACGTGCTCTATCTTGCTTTCTGACTTAAAAAAGTCATGAATGTTCTAGAAATCTAGATAGGCAAGTGAAGAACTTGGACAATGCAAAAAATGCACATAAGGATGCAATGCCAAGTTTGGTTAGAGTCCGCTACCAAAAACAACCCTAGCGATGGTGTACCCTACATTTATGGTAGATATGCCCCCATGTGCCTTCTGTACAAGTGCCAGCGTTGTTCTAACATTACCTTGCATTATAACTGGTCATGCAGCTGTGAACTTGTATTTTCTAGGGAAATGAACAAAAAGCTTCGAGATGAGAAGGATGTGTTTGACGAAGAAAGCTGGATACCCTCCGGAAGGACCTGGCGGACCCCATCCTGGTGCCCAGAAGTTGCTGCTGCTGTTGCCACTCCAGCTGTGCTGGCAGTGCCCATTGTGATGCTGCATTAAGATACAGGGAGGGGAGCTGATGGGATTAGCAATGTGATTGTATAGCTGTAGTATATAGTAGTTGATGTGTATATGTAAATATGTTTTAGTATCTGTGTATCTGCATGGAGACCCCTCTTCTCACACATGTATATGGAGAAGTGATGAAAACCTTTCTGTATTGTACATAATTAGGTCAAAGCTTTAGGCTGTAGATGGCAGCGAACGGACGTGCTAATGGCGAATAGAACAATTTACCCAAAGGGCCTGAGTTTGCAAACCGGAAAAAGACTCCATGTAATCCACCGCCCGCTGGACTATGTTTTACCTCAGAATCATATTGAACATGCTTCCATTACAACTAAGGGTTTTAAGAATTTTTTTATTATAAATAGTTTTTAATATTTTCATGTTTGCTTTTTATTCATTGAGGAGAAGTGTAAAAACGTAACCAAAAGGGCGGCATATGGCAAATACCGCTCTATACCCTTATACACACAGAGCTGTTTGGGGGGGAGTGGGATGTTATTTACAGGGGTTCTCATGACGTAGATGGTTATAACCTATCCTTTGGATAAGTCGCCAATATCGTGTCCGTGGGGGTCCAACTCCTGGCCACCTCACTGTATACCTATGTGACCTTTATACCACGCACAGTGCAGGTTATTTCGTAGTGGCGGTGCCCAGTTTTGCAGGTCGGTCCCATTCGCTTGGATGAGACTGAGCTGTGCTAAGTCCTTCTGACCAATGAGCGTGACGTCTCAGGCCAAGGAAGAGGCCGTGGTGTTCTCCTGAGTGGTGTGGCCATCTCAAATAGCTGATTGCCGAGGATGCTGGGAGTTGCATCCTTACTGATCTGATATTGATGACTTTCTGTATCTAAGTTCTGGAAAACCCTTTTCACAAAAAACAAATGGTGTCCTGTGTGATCAAGCTCTTGCACAGCATTCATGCTTGGAGCAATGGCTGGTGACATATTATTACCTTTTCCACTTTTCTGACATTCATCTAAAGTAGTAAGTGTATCAGAAGTTGGAAGGATTTTGGACACCAGTATACAATTTTAAAAAGGAATACAATCATATAGATACAGAACTTTAGTTCTCCTGCAGAGACCTGGTTAAATGATGATATTCTGGCTGCTTGTTGCCACCACTAGGGGGAGCTTACTGTGTGTGGTTTTATTAACGAGACAGTATAGTATGCAGTAGGCTCATAAGGCTGCATGGCAATCAGAATGGCTATGGAATGGATCTAGAACAGAAAAACAGACTTCTGACTTCTATAAAGATCTACAAAATAAAATCAAAAGGGTGTTCAAAGATGGACGCTTCTCCTTTTCAAGCCTGCAGTATTTCAAGTAACAACAATAAAACCTAGTGATTGAACAATACATCTGTATTGTGTTTGGGAATACTCAGCTGCGGTCAGACTGCTCATTCACATGTACACTGGACTTGGCCAAGTGTGTATATATACATGCATACGATTGTTATACATGTCAGCCCAGGCAGAATTCCTAGGAGTCTCCCGATTTCCTAAGCCTCTTTACCCAATCACCTCTCTGTTTCGCCCAGTGTCATACTACAGAGGCTGAGCATGTCCCCAGCCCTGGCATCCCCCACACACAAGCCCTCAGCGTGCCAACACTAGCTTCACTATGATGTTAGGACAGTGGTTTTTATTCAGTCTGGTGGTATTCATTCACTACTTGGTGGTCATGATGTGGAGGTATTGTTGGTTTTTAGATACTGTTTTGTTCAATAGCCGTATATAGATACTGTATGATGGTAATATTTGTTCTTGGTGTAGCAGCAACAATGTTGTTCATCTTCTCTCTCATGTACTTTATTCTCCATTGTCTCCCCATGTACTACTCTTGCTGTAGGATAGCCATGCCCCTTATATAAGCCACGTCATGAAAAGGCCAATCACATTCTTGCTGTGACCAGAGACTCGTCCTGTGAAAGTCTCTCCCAGGTTGACATCTCTGGATTGTGCATATTGAAATCCGATATGCCTCATCCCTCAGTAGACATCATGGTGCTGTTTGGGTTCCCCCCACACACGGTAGATCATCCGTCGATCTTGTCCACTTCAATGTGTACAGCTGGTTTAAGTTTTAAAAACGCCTTTACCTGTTCAAAAGTGGACAACCCCTTTAACGAAGTATTGATGGCCTATTCTCAGAATAGATCAATAGTTTATCAGTAGCCGACTGTGTTCAGAGCGCTCTACTTCCAGCTCCATTCACTGACCCGTTGACTCTGCAGACATCCTGAGGATAGGACATGGTCTACTACCTGGGACTCCTACAGATCAGCTAAGTTGTCATGCCTTTGGCAGTCTCTGTTCAGTAAGATTGTCTGTACTGTATAAGGTATATGGTATTGCTTTATTTCTGGCATTACTAGATAGACTTTCTGTTAGGGCTCCATCTAGTGGGCATTTATATACTGAGCCTCAGTCTATTTTGTCCTCTGAGGGATTCTGTATCTTTACCCATGACCTCAGTGACATCATCAGCTCAGCCCACAGTAGCCATTTTCTGGCACATTCCCTCCATGTCTGGACTGCTCTAGAGACCCTCTGGAAACCTTTATTATCCAGGCTCACAGCGGCATCGTCGGTATGTCTGAACTTCTACCTGAAGTCATACTCTTAGCATCCAGTGTATATATGTTTGCAGTTCCATGATTATACCACTTTTATAGTTTCTAGTCTTATGTGTGTTACTCAGATAGCATAGCATGTGTCCTAGTGTATGCGCATGCACACTTACCATCTCTCATGGCTGTATTACATGCTTCCTGTCTTCTCACATGTATGTAATGTATTCTATGTACTGCTATGTTAGTGTACATTGCTAAGTGCATCATTTTCTTTGTTCTACAGTTTTACCTCTACCTTGCAATAAAGTTGAAAGCGGACATTGCTCCATCGTCATTGTGTTGCAGGGAAGGTTATCTGCCTGTCTACTTATGCTCCACTCATAGGGAGGACAGAACAGTAAAACGACGGCCCCTCACAGACTGGATACCAGTAAAACGACGGCCCCTCACAGACTGGATACCAGTAAAACGACGGCCACTCACAGACTGGATACCAGTAAAACGACGGCCCCTCACAGACTGGATACCAGTAAAACGACGGCCCCTCACAGACTGGATACCAGTAAAACGACGGCCCCTTCGCAGGCTGGATAGAGAAACAGGGACTTCTCACAGGCTGGACACAGGGCACCAGCAGTCTAGACAGCAGGATACTAAACCACGTTTTGTGCTATACGCAGAGATACTGCTACAGGACGCCCACTACAGCGGTAAGCACGTAAGCTCGTCCGGAGCGTCACCATGTCAACGTTAGAGACTGGACTGTATGAGACAAGGTCTCACATCTCAGCTAGCTCCAGAAGCTCAAAAGGGTCAGTGAGTAGCTCTACAGTCGCCATTGCTCGTGCAAAAGCGGAAGCCGCCAAAATGCGAGTGCATTATGCTGAGCAAGAAAGGCAATTAAAAGTAGAGAAAGCACGCATGGAAGCAGCACTGGAAAAACTATCAGTAGAGAAAGAAGCTGCAGCTGCTGTGGCCGAAGCAGAGGCTTTGGAAGAAGCAGCGATCTACGCAAGTGAGAGATTCAGCAACATGTCTAGGCACAGTTCTGGTCACCAAGACAATCTCCAGCGTACTTCAGACTATGTTCAGCTACATGCCAAGTCGGGTGACGACTCATGCTCAGATCCGGGAGAGGAGTCAAACCTCCAAAAAGAGCTCCGCCAGCAATCGGTAACACAGCAAGTGACCTCAGCACACCAAATGCCCAACATCAAATTAAATAGCAGTTTGATATTCAATCGGCCCTCAGTACAACCTAAGCTTGAACCAACAAATGTTTAGCGTACCATGGTCGCCACCAATAAGAATGAACCTTTAGACTGTGACTATTATCATAGCAGCATGTCAAAGAATCGCTGTAACTCAATAGGACCTCCACAAAGCAACTTACCTTCAGATCCACCACGCAGAGATCAAGGTATGACAGACCTCATCAAGTTCTTTGCACGACGTGAGCTAATAACTAAAGGACTCATAAAGTTTAATGACAGACCTGAAGGCTATAGAGCATGGCGTTCGTCATTCAGAAATATGATCAAAGATCTTGACCTGTCTGTAAGTGAAGAAGTTGACCTCCTAGTCAAATGGTTAGGCAACGAGTCAGCAGAACATGCAAAGCGAATTAGAGACATCAACATTAACTACCCAAGCAGAGGACTAAAAATGATATGGGAAAGACTGGAGGAGTGTTATGGCTCACCAGAAGTGGTAGAAAACGCACTCTTCAAAAGGATTGAGGATTTTCCTAAGATTCCCAATAAAGGATTTCAGAAGCTGAGAGAATTAAGTGACTTGCTGATGGAACTCGAAGTTGCTAAAGGTGAGGGAGACTTGCAAGGTCTCGCATTTTTAGACACAGCACGTGGTGTCAACCCCATTGTACAGAAATTACCTTACAGTCTACAAGAAAAGTGGATTACTCAAGGCTCCAAGTACAAACAACAGCACAATGTCTCATTCCCTCCATTCTCCTATTTTGTGGATTTCATACGCCAACAATCAAAGACTAGGAACGACCCAATTTTGACTTCTCAACATTTGAAACCACTTACACCAGAACTAACAAACCTGCTGCACTTCGTAACCCGAAAGCTACACCTGTTGCAGTACACAAAACCAGCGTATCTGCTGTGCATCCCTCAACAAGAGACCCTTGCAAAGACTGCCCTCTACATAAGAAGCCTCACCCATTGCAGAAATGTAGAGGATTCAGGGAAAAACCTCTTAAGGACCGGAAAGCCTTTCTCAAGGAAAACCAAATTTGCTACAAGTGTTGTGCCTCAACATCTCATCGGGCGAAAGACTGTACAGCAAACATCGAGTGTTCAGAATGTCAAAGTAAGGAGCATACCACGGCCTTACATCCCGAGCCCGCCCCATGGACTCTCACGCCTTCAGACCAGGCTACAGAGCATGGCGGGGAGGAGAAAGTCACAGTACTTCCTGAAGTGTCACCCCAGTGTACCCAAGTCTGTGGAGAGGGCCTCAGAGGTAAATCCTGCTCTAAGATTTGTCTTGTTAAAGTTTATCCAATTGGACACAAAGAAATGGCTGTAAGGTTGTATACCATTCTTGACGATCAAAGCAACAGGTCCCTTGCCAGCTCTACTTTCTTCGACATCTTCAACATTGAAGGACATAGCTCTCCATATTCACTTAAGACTTGCACAGGCATGACTGAAGAAGCCGGGAGAAGAGCTACTGGTTTTCAAATAGAATCCATGGATGGTGAAACATCCCTGCCTCTACCTAAACTGATAGAATGTAATCAAATTCCAAACAACAGAGAGGAGATTCCAACGCCTGAAGCAGCATTACCACATAAGCACTTGAAGACCATGGCCCATCTCATCCCTGCCTTAGATCCTAAGGCTCAAATAGTGCTTCTGCTTGGAAGGGATATCATAAGAGTCCACAAGGTCAGAAAACAGGTAAATGGCCCTCACAATTCTCCATTTGCACAGAAACTAGACCTAGGATGGGTCATTGTAGGTGACGTCTGCCTAGGAAATGTCCACAAACCATCCACGGTAAATTCCTATTGCACTAATACACTGGAAAATGGACGTCCATCCTTTTTCCAGCCTTGTCCTAACAGGTTCCTTATAAGAGACACACCTAACAGTATTTCATACTCTGACTCTACGGAAATTGGGACCCATTTCTGTGACGAAGACAGAGACCACTTAGGATGCACAGTGCTGAAATCCGAGGCAAATCTACATCAAAACCTGCGCCATTTAGCACGGATTTGGTGCGAATCTTGTAGCTGCAGAAAATCCAGTGAATTTGCAAGGTGTGAAGAAACCAGAAAGCTGGAAAAGTCTCAAAACACATCCAAGAAACATTCGCTGTTTTTCAACTTTAGGCCACTCCCACACAAACGTTTGTAAACACGCTGTGTTTTTCAGCGTTGAGAGCAGCGTCTTTACAGCATATTTTCTGTAGTAACATGCAGGCAGAGTACGGCGATGACATCACTTTTTTCTCTCTCCCAGCGGCATTACAAGAGTAAAAAACACACTCCAGAAACACGCTGCAACGCACGAAAGTAGAACAGGCAGCGTTACTTTTAGCGACCGTTATAAAAGCCAAATGATCTTTTTGCCACACACAGCCAAACGCAGTGCGGGCATCTTTTTTTGTTTTTCGACACACTAGCCAATTGCACCACAAGCCAATTGCACCCACAAGCACATTTCTTTTTTTTTGCCACACACAGCCAATCGCACTGCGGGCATCTTTTTTTTCCCTTTTTGCCACACACAGCCAATCGCACTGTGGGCATCTTTTTTTTTTTCTTTTTGCCACACACAGCCAATCGCACTGCAGGCATGTTTCTTTTCTTTTTGCCACACACAGCCAATCGCACCACAGACATCCTTTTTTTCCCACATACAGCCAATCGCACTGCGGGCATCTTTTTTTTTCTTTTTGCCACACACAGCCAATCGCACTGCGGGCATCTTTTTTTTTTCTTTTTGCCACACACAGCCAATCGCACTGCGGGCATCTTTTTTTTTTGCTTTTTGCCACACACAGTCAATCGCATCACAGACACCCTTTCTTTTCCACACACTGCCAATCGCACTGCGGGCACCTTTTTTTTTTCTTTTTGCCACACACAGCCAATCGCACTGCGGGCATGTTTTTTCTTCCTGTTTGCCACACACAGCCAATCGCACTGCGGGCATGTTTTTGTTTTTTTTTCCACACACAGCCAATCGCACCACAGACACCCTTTTTTTTCCACACACAGCCAATCGCACTGCGGGCATGTTTTTTTCTTTCTTTTTGCCACACACAGCCAATCGCACTGCGGGCATCTTTATTTTCTTTTTGCCACACACAGCCAATCGCACCACAGACATCCTTTTTTCCCCCACACACAGCCAATCGCACTGCGGGCATCTTTTTTTTTTCTTTTTGCCACACACAGCCAATCTCACCATAGACAGCCTTTTTTTGCCACACACAGCCAATCGCACTGCGGGCATGTTTTTTTTTTCTTTTTGCCACACACAGCCAATCGCACTGCGGGCATGTTTTTTTTTCTTTTTGCCACACACAGCCAATTGCACTGCAGGCATCTTTTTTTTTTTTCTTTTTGCCACACACATCCAATCGCACCACAGACACCCTTTTTTTCCCACACACAGCCAATAGCACTGCAGGCATCTTTTTTTTTTCTTTTTGCCACACACAGCCAATCGCACCATAGACACCCTTACTTTTGCCACACACAGCCTATCGCACTGCGGGCGTCTTTTTTTCTTTTTGCCACACACAGCCAATCGCACCGTGGGCATCTTTATTTTCTTTTTGCCACACACAGCCAATCGCACCACAGCCACCCTTTCTTTTCCACACACTGCCAATCGCACTGCGGGCATCTTTTTTTCTTTTTGCCACACACAGCCAATCGCACTGCAGGCATCTTTTTTTTTTCTTGGGCATCTTTTTTTTTTTTCCTTTTTGCCACACACAGCCAAACGCACTGCGGGCATCTTTTTTTTTCCTTTTTGCCACACACAGCCAATCGCACTGCGGGCATGTTTTTTCTTCCTGTTTGCCACACACAGCCAATCGCACTGCGGGCATGTTTTTTTTTTTTTTTCCACACACAGCCAATCGCACCACAGACACCCTTTTTTTTCCACACACAGCCAATCGCACTGCGGGCATGTTTTTTTCTTTCTTTTTGCCACACACAGCCAATCGCACATGCGGGCATGTTTTTTTTTTCTTTTTGCCACACACAGCCAATCGCACTGCGGGCATCTTTATTTTCTTTTTGCCACACACAGCCAATCGCACCACAGACATCCTTTTTTCCCCCACACACAGCCAATCGCACTGCGGGCATCTTTTTTTTTTCTTTTTGCCACACACAGCCAATCTCACCATAGACAGCCTTTTTTTGCCACACACAGCCAATCGCACTGCGGGCATGTTTTTTTTTTCTTTTTGCCACACACAGCCAATCGCACTGCGGGCATCTTTTTTTTTTTTCTTTTTGCCACACACAGCCAATTGCACTGCAGGCATCTTTTTTTTTTTTCTTTTTGCCACACACATCCAATCGCACCACAGACACCCTTTTTTTCCCACACACAGCCAATAGCACTGCAGGCATCTTTTTTTTTTCTTTTTGCCACACACAGCCAATCGCACTGCGGGCATCTTTTTTTTTTGCTTTTTGCCACACACAGTCAATCGCATCACAGAC
Source organism: Eleutherodactylus coqui (assembly GCF_035609145.1). Lineage (NCBI taxonomy): Eukaryota > Metazoa > Chordata > Amphibia > Anura > Eleutherodactylidae > Eleutherodactylus > Eleutherodactylus coqui. Next base: position 697,605 of record NW_027102367.1, read on the forward strand.
ACCCTTTCTTTTCCACACACTGCCAATCGCACTGCGGGCACCTTTTTTTTTTCTTTTTGCCACACACAGCCAATCGCACTGCGGGCATGTTTTTTCTTCCTGTTTGCCACACACAGCCAATCGCACTGCGGGCATGTTTTTGTTTTTTTTTCCACACACAGCCAATCGCACCACAGACACCCTTTTTTTTCCACACACAGCCAATCGCACTGCGGGCATGTTTTTTTCTTTCTTTTTGCCACACACAGCCAATCGCACTGCGGGCATCTTTATTTTCTTTTTGCCACACACAGCCAATCGCACCACAGACATCCTTTTTTCCCCCACACACAGCCAATCGCACTGCGGGCATCTTTTTTTTTTCTTTTTGCCACACACAGCCAATCTCACCATAGACAGCCTTTTTTTGCCACACACAGCCAATCGCACTGCGGGCATGTTTTTTTTTTCTTTTTGCCACACACAGCCAATCGCACTGCGGGCATGTTTTTTTTTCTTTTTGCCACACACAGCCAATTGCACTGCAGGCATCTTTTTTTTTTTTCTTTTTGCCACACACATCCAATCGCACCACAGACACCCTTTTTTTCCCACACACAGCCAATAGCACTGCAGGCATCTTTTTTTTTTCTTTTTGCCACACACAGCCAATCGCACCATAGACACCCTTACTTTTGCCACACACAGCCTATCGCACTGCGGGCGTCTTTTTTTCTTTTTGCCACACACAGCCAATCGCACCGTGGGCATCTTTATTTTCTTTTTGCCACACACAGCCAATCGCACCACAGCCACCCTTTCTTTTCCACACACTGCCAATCGCACTGCGGGCATCTTTTTTTCTTTTTGCCACACACAGCCAATCGCACTGCAGGCATCTTTTTTTTTTCTTGGGCATCTTTTTTTTTTTTCCTTTTTGCCACACACAGCCAAACGCACTGCGGGCATCTTTTTTTTTCCTTTTTGCCACACACAGCCAATCGCACTGCGGGCATGTTTTTTCTTCCTGTTTGCCACACACAGCCAATCGCACTGCGGGCATGTTTTTGTTTTTTTTTCCACACACAGCCAATCGCACCACAGACACCCTTTTTTTTCCACACACAGCCAATCGCACTGCGGGCATGTTTTTTTCTTTCTTTTTGCCACACACAGCCAATCGCACATGCGGGCATGTTTTTTTTTTCTTTTTGCCACACACAGCCAATCGCACTGCGGGCATCTTTATTTTCTTTTTGCCACACACAGCCAATCGCACCACAGACATCCTTTTTTCCCCCACACACAGCCAATCGCACTGCGGGCATCTTTTTTTTTTCTTTTTGCCACACACAGCCAATCTCACCATAGACAGCCTTTTTTTGCCACACACAGCCAATCGCACTGCGGGCATGTTTTTTTTTTCTTTTTGCCACACACAGCCAATCGCACTGCGGGCATCTTTTTTTTTTTTCTTTTTGCCACACACAGCCAATTGCACTGCAGGCATCTTTTTTTTTTTTCTTTTTGCCACACACATCCAATCGCACCACAGACACCCTTTTTTTCCCACACACAGCCAATAGCACTGCAGGCATCTTTTTTTTTTCTTTTTGCCACACACAGCCAATCGCACCATAGACACCCTTTCTTTTGCCACACACAGCCTATCGCACTGCGGGCGTCTTTTTTTCTTTTTGCCACACACAGCCAATCGCACCGTGGGCATCTTTATTTTCTTTTTGCCACACACAGCCAATCGCACCACAGCCACCCTTTCTTTTCCACACACTGCCAATCGCACTGCGGGCATCTTTTTTTCTTTTTGCCACACACAGCCAATCGCACTGCAGGCATCTTTTTTTTTTCTTGGGCATCTTTTTTTTTTTTCCTTTTTGCCACACACAGCCAAACGCACTGCGGGCATCTTTTTTTTTCCTTTTTGCCACACACAGCCAATCGCACCACAGACATCCTTTTTTTTCCCACACAGCCAATCGCACTGCGGGCATCTTTTTTTTTTTTTTGCTTTTTGCCACACACAGCCAATCGCATCACAGACACCCTTTCTTTTCCACACACTGCCAATCGCACTGCGAGCATCTTTTTTTTTTATTCCTTCTTGCCACACACAGCCAATCGCATTACGGGCATCTTTTTTTTTTCCTTTTTGCCACACACAGCCAATCGCACTGCGGGCATCTTTTTTTTTTTTTCCTTTTTGCCACACACAGCCAATCGCACTGCGGGCATCTTTTTTTTTTTTTCCTTTTTGCCACACACAGCCAATCGCACCATAGACACACTTTTTTTTCCCACACACAGCCAATCGCGCTGCGGGCATCTTTATTTTCTTTTTGCCACACACAGCCAATCGCGCTGCGGGCATCTTTATTTTCTTTTTGCCACACACAGCCAATCGCACTGCGGGCATCTTTTTTTTTTTTTTTTTTTGCCACACACAGCCAATCGCATTGCGGGCATCTTTTTTTTTTTCTTTTTGCCACACACAGCCAATCGCACTGCGGGAATCTTTTTTTTTTCTTTTTGCCACACACAGCCAATCGCACTGCGGGTATGTTTTTTTTTTCCTTTATGCCACACACAGCCAATCGCACTGCGGGCATGTTTTTTTTTTTCTTTTTGCTACACACACCCAATCGCACCACAGACATCCTTTGTTTCCACACACAGCTAATCGCACTGCGGGCATAATTTATTTTTTTTTCCACACATAGCCAATCGCACTGCGGGCATCTTTTTTTTTTCTTTTTGCCACACACAGCCAATCTCACCATAGACAGACTTTTTTTGCCACACAGCCAATCGCACTGCGGGCATGTTTTTTTTTTCTTTTTGCCACACACAGCCAATCGCACTGCGGGCATCTTTTTTTTTTTTCCTTTTTGCCACACACAGCCAATCGCACTGCGGGCATCTTTTTTTTTTTTTCCTTTTTGCCACACACAGCCAATCGCACCATAGACACACTTTTTTTTCCCACACACAGCCAATTGCAGTGCGGGCATGTTTTTTTTTCCTTTTTGCCACACACAGCCAATCGCGCTGCGGGCATCTTTATTTTCTTTTTGCCACACACAGCCAATCGCGCTGCGGGCATCTTTATTTTCTTTTTGCCACACACAGCCAATCGCACTGCGGGCATCTTTTTTTTTTTTTTTTTTGCCACACACAGCCAATCGCACTGCGGGCATCTTTTTTTTTTTCTTTTTGCCACACACAGCCAATCGCACTGCGGGAATCTTTTTTTTTTCTTTTTGCCACACACAGCCAATCGCACTGCGGGTATGTTTTTTTTTTCCTTTATGCCACACACAGCCAATCGCACTGCGGGCATGTTTTTTTTTTTCTTTTTGCTACACACACCCAATCGCACCACAGACATCCTTTGTTTCCACACACAGCTAATCGCACTGCGGGCATAATTTATTTTTTTTTCCACACATAGCCAATCGCACTGCGGGCATCTTTTTTTTTTCTTTTTGCCACACACAGCCAATCTCACCATAGACAGACTTTTTTTGCCACACAGCCAATCGCACTGCGGGCATGTTTTTTTTTTTTTTTTTTGCCACACACAGCCAATCGCACTGCGGGCATGCTTTTCTTTTTTTTTGTGCCACACAGCCAATCGCACTGCGGACATGTTTTTTTTTTTTTCCCCGTTATGCCACACACAGCCAATCGCACTGCGGGCATGTTTTTTTTTTCTTTTTGCCACACACAGCCAATCGCACTGCGGGCACCTTTCTTTTTTTCTTTTTGCCACACACAGCCAATCGCACTGCGGGCGTGTTTTTTTTTGCTGTTTGCCACACACAGCCAATCGCACTGCGGGCATCTTTTTTTTTTTCCACACATAGCCAATCGCACCACAGACACCCTTTTTTTCCACACACAGCCAATCGCACTGCGGGCATGTTTTTTTTTTGCCACACACAGCCAATCGCATTGCAGGCAGGTTTTTTCTTTTCTTTTTGCCACACACAGCCAATCGCACTGCGGGCATATTTTTTTTTGCCACACACAGCCAATCGCACTGCGGGCATGTTTTTTTTTTCTTTTTGCCGCACACAGCCAATCGCACTGCGGGCATGTTTTTTTTTTCTTTTTGCCGCACACAGCCAATCGCACTGCGAGCATCTTTTTTATTTGCTGTTTGCCACACACAGTCAATCGCATCACAGACACCGTTTCTTTTCCACACACAGCCAATCGCACTGCGGGCATGTTTTTTTTTTTCTTTTTGCCACACACAGCCAATCGCACCACAGACATCCTTTGTTTCCACACACAGCTAATCGCACTGCGGGCATAATTTTTTTTTTTTTACCACACATAGCCAATCGTACTGCGGGCATATTTTTTTTTTTTCTTTTTGCCACACACAGCCAATCGCACTGCGGGCATCTTTTTTTTTTCTTTTTGCCACACACAGCCAATCTCACCATAGACAGACTTTTTTTGCCACACAGCCAATCGCACTGCGGGCATGGTTTTTTGTTTTTTTTTGCCACACACAGCCAATCGCACTGCAGGCATGTTTTTTTTTTCCTTTATGCCACACACAGCCAATTGCACTGCGGGCATGTTTTTTTTTTTCTTTTTGCCACACACAACCAATCGCACTGCGGGCAGCTTTTTTTTTTTTGCTTTTTGCCACACACAGCCAATCGCATCACAGACACCCTTTCTTTTCCACATACTGCCAATCGCACTGCGGGCATGTTTTTTTTTCCTGTTTGCCACACACAGCCAATCGTACTGCGGGCATCTTTTTTTTTTTTTCCTTTTTGCCACACACAGCCAATCGCACTGCGGGCATCTTTTTTTTACCTGTTTGCCACACACAGCCAATCGCACTGCGGGCAACTTTTTTTCTTTTTTTCCTTTTTGCCACACACAGCCAATCGCACTGCGGGCATCTTTTTTTTTTTTTCGTTTTTGCCACACACAGCCAATCGCATGACAGACACCCTTTTGTTTTCCACACACTGCCAATCGCACTGCGGGCATCTTTTTTTTTTCTTTTTGCCACACACAGCCAATCGCACTGCGGGCATCTTTTTTTTTTTTTTCTTTTTGCCACACACAGCCAATCGCACCACAGACATCCTTTTTTTTCCCCGCACACAGCCAGTCGCACTGCAGGCATCTTTTTTTTTTCTTTTTGCCACACACAGCCAATCGCACTGCGGGCATCTTTTTTTTCTTTTTGCCACACACAGCCAATCATCACAGACACCCTTTTTTTTTACACACACTGCCAATCGCACTGCGGCATTTATTTTTTTGTTTTTTGCCCCACACAGCCAATCGCACCACAGACATCCTTTTTTTTCCACACACAGCCAATCGCACTGCGGGCATCTTTTTTTTTTCTTTTTGCCACACACAGCCAATCGCACTGCGGGCATCTTTTTTTTTTTTTTGCCACACACAGCCAATCGCACTGCGGGCATCTTTATTTTTTTTTCTTTTTGCCACACACAGCCAATCGCACCACAGACATCCTTTTTTTTCCACACACAGCCAATCGCACTGCGGGCATCTTTTTTTTTTCTTTTTGCCACACACAGCCAATCGCACTGCGGACATGTTTTTTTTTTTTTCTTTTTGCCACACACAGCCAATCGCACTGTGGGCTTTTTTTTTTTTTTTGCTTTTTGCCACACACAGCCAATCGCACTGCGGGCATCTTTTTTTTTTTCTTTTTGCCACACACAGCCAATTGCACTGCGGGAATCTTTTTTTTTTCTTTTTGCCACACACAGCCAATCGCACTGCGGGTATGTTTTTTTTTTCCTTTATGCCACACACAGCCAATCGCACTGCGGGCATGTTTTTTTTTTTCTTTTTGCTACACACACCCAATCGCACCACAGACATCCTTTGTTTCCACACACAGCTAATCGCACTGCGGGCATAATTTATTTTTTTTTCCACACATAGCCAATCGCACTGCGGGCATCTTTTTTTTTTCTTTTTGCCACACACAGCCAATCTCACCATAGACAGACTTTTTTTGCCACACAGCCAATCGCACTGCGGGCATGTTTTTTTTTTTTTTTTTTTTGCCACACACAGCCAATCGCACTGCGGGCATGCTTTTCTTTTTTTTTGTGCCACACAGCCAATCGCACTGCGGACATGTTTTTTTTTTTTTTTCCTTTATGCCACACACAGCCAATCGCACTGCGGGCATGTTTTTTTTTTCTTTTTGCCACACACAGCCAATCGCACTGCGGGCACCTTTCTTTTTTTCTTTTTGCCACACACAGCCAATCGCACTGCGGGCGTGTTTTTTTTTTGCTGTTTGCCACACACAGCCAATCGCACTGCGGGCATCTTTTTTTTTTTCCACACATAGCCAATCGCACCACAGACACCCTTTTTTTCCACACACAGCCAATCGCACTGCGGGCATGTTTTTTTTTTGCCACACACAGCCAATCGCATTGCAGGCAGGTTTTTTCTTTTCTTTTTGCCACACACAGCCAATCGCACTGCGGGCATATTTTTTTTTGCCACACACAGCCAATCGCACTGCGGGCATGTTTTTTTTTTCTTTTTGCCGCACACAGCCAATCGCACTGCGGGCATGTTTTTTTTTTCTTTTTGCCGCACACAGCCAATCGCACTGCGAGCATCTTTTTTATTTGCTGTTTGCCACACACAGTCAATCGCATCACAGACACCGTTTCTTTTCCACACACAGCCAATCGCACTGCGGGCATGTTTTTTTTTTTCTTTTTGCCACACACAGCCAATCGCACCACAGACATCCTTTGTTTCCACACACAGCTAATCGCACTGCGGGCATAATTTTTTTTTTTTTACCACACATAGCCAATCGTACTGCGGGCATATTTTTTTTTTTTTCTTTTTGCCACACACAGCCAATCGCACTGCGGGCATCTTTTTTTTTTCTTTTTGCCACACACAGCCAATCTCACCATAGACAGACTTTTTTTGCCACACAGCCAATCGCACTGCGGGCATGGTTTTTTGTTTTTTTTTGCCACACACAGCCAATCGCACTGCGGGCATGTTTTTTTTTTCCTTTATGCCACACACAGCCAATTGCACTGCGGGCATGTTTTTTTTTTTCTTTTTGCCACACACAACCAATCGCACTGCGGGCAGCTTTTTTTTTTTTGCTTTTTGCCACACACAGCCAATCGCATCACAGACACCCTTTCTTTTCCACATACTGCCAATCGCACTGCGGGCATGTTTTTTTTTCCTGTTTGCCACACACAGCCAATCGTACTGCGGGCATCTTTTTTTTTTTTTCCTTTTTGCCACACACAGCCAATCGCACTGCGGGCATCTTTTTTTTACCTGTTTGCCACACACAGCCAATCGCACTGCGGGCAACTTTTTTTCTTTTTTTCCTTTTTGCCACACACAGCCAATCGCACTGCGGGCATCTTTTTTTTTTTTTCCTTTTTGCCACACGCAGCCAATCGCATGACAGACACCCTTTTGTTTTCCACACACTGCCAATCGCACTGCGGGCATCTTTTTTTTTTCTTTTTGCCACACACAGCCAATCGCACTGCGGGCATCTTTTTTTTTTTTTTCTTTTTGCCACACACAGCCAATCGCACCACAGACATCCTTTTTTTTCCCCGCACACAGCCAGTCGCACTGCGGGCATCTTTTTTTTTTCTTTTTGCCACACACAGCCAATCGCACTGCGGGCATCTTTTTTTTCTTTTTGCCACACACAGCCAATCATCACAGACACCCTTTCTTTTACACACACTGCCAATCGCACTGCGGCATGTATTTCTTTGTTTTTTGCCCCACACAGCCAATCGCACCACAGACATCCTTTTTTTTCCACACACAGCCAATCGCACTGCGGGCATCTTTTTTTTTTCTTTTTGCCACACACAGCCAATCGCACTGCGGGCATCTTTTTTTTTTTTTTGCCACACACAGCCAATCGCACTGCGGGCATCTATTTTTTTTTCTTTTTGCCACACACAGCCAATCGCACCACAGACATCCTTTTTTTTCCACACACAGCCAATCGCACTGCGGGCATCTTTTTTTTTTCTTTTTGCCACACACAGCCAATCGCACTGCGGACATGTTTTTTTTTTTTTCTTTTTGCCACACACAGCCAATCGCACTGTGGGCTTTTTTTTTTTTTTGCTTTTTGCCACACACAGCCAATCGCACTGCGGGCATCCTTTTTTTTTCTTCTTTTTGCCACACACAGCCAATCGCACCACAGACATCCTTTTTTTTCCACACACAGCCAATCGCACTGCGGGCATGTTTTCTTTTTCTTTTTGCTACACACAGCGAATCGCACTGCGGGCATCTTTTTTTTTTTTTTTCTTTTTGCCACACACAGCCAATCGCACTGTGGGCATGTTTTTTTTCTTTTTGCCACACACAGCCAATCGCACCACAGACATCCTTTTTTTTCCACACACAGCCAATTGCACTGCAGGCGTCTTTTAAGATCTATTTCATGGAAAAACGTCTTCCAAAATATATAGATTTTTAGGGCTCAGTCAGAGGAGCGTTTTTTCCCCGCATCCATAGAACAAATGCTTTCTAATGAATGTGGTCACATATCCATTTTTTACTAGTGAACAATTCGCCCCTGCAAAAAAAAAAAGGACAACGTTTTTTTGATTCGCACAAAAATGCTGTTTTCGTGCAAATGGATGCAACTTTGACAATATGAAATCTTAGTCAAAGCCCTTAAATGAGCCCTAGATGCAGAAAAAAAAAATTAAAATATATATATTATAGCTGTGATTGGTCAAAGCGCTCAACCAATCAGGAAGAGCTGTGGCAGAGGAATTCTTCAGCCTATATATGTATATATTATTATTTTTTTCCTTAAAGAGAAACCATGGCTGATTTTCAGGGGAGGGCTTATATTTCAAACCCTTCTCTGAAAATCACTGCAGGGGTTGCCGGCATCCTATGTGTTCCATTGAAAGCAATGCTACACGGACCTGCATTCACGCGTGTTTGTGCACATATGTGGGTGCGTGCTTTGTGCGCAACTATGTATGGCACACGCACACACTCATCTGAATGCACCCTTAGGGCTCAGTCAGTCGGGCGATTTTTCGGCCCCGGTCACGCGATTTGCGGATGCGCATCCGTCATGCGATCCGCAAATCGCAGGAGAAAACACCCCTGTGACTAAGGCCTTATAAAGCAAAAAATACGGTATATACAGTTAGTTATATCGTCTTTTAAATGTACATTTTCTTTTGCCCTATAGCTGCCATGCAGGGACTAACGTTATGCCAAGACTCATTTTATTTGATAGTCTCTATTGCCATTATCGCTACTATTGGTTTTATTACTATGAGGGCTCTTTCACACGGCCGTTGGTGTTTTGACGTGTGCCCACCGGCGCCATAAAAACGTGTGAACGGGCACAGAAATCTAACGTTTGTGCGCCCATTCAGACGGCCTGAGCCCAGTGCATATACGCTGAAGCGGCAATGCCGTTGGGCAGGGGAAGAAGACAGTTTAGCTCTGCTAAGCTGTTCTCCCCCTTCCCTTCCCCTCACTGACTCTCTGCAAAGGGAGGAGGCGGGACGGGGCAGGAGCTAGTGTGCCAAGCTCCCGCCCCCTCTCCGTCCCTTGTTGGCCGCCAGCAATAGGAGGGGTGGTGCTTAGCTCCGTCCCCGCCCCGCTCCCTCCCATTGCAAACAACTGGCAAGGGGCAAAGAGGAGGAGAGAAGGGGGAGAGAGTTCAGCAGTAACGCTGCTAAACTCCCTCCCATCTCCCCTCTCCGGCAGCTGTCATTGGCTCCCATAGGAGTCTATGGCAGTGGCTATATTCCGGCCGGGAAAGATAGTTCCAGGACTATCTTTCCTGCGTGGCATAAAAGCGCCTGGTATATCACACTACCAACTACTGTCCACGTCACCTTTTACTCCACTGTGACTCTACACCATATATGAATGTGTTGTATCGTGTAACCCCAGCAAGTACTGAGGAAGACGTTCCCAAACCCCCAGACGCGGATACAAGCTGGTTTTAAATGAAAAAAAACTGAGTTTTTTTGACAAAACACCCGAGATCAAGCAGTCCCACTTCCATTTTTATCCCATTTCCTCTTCCCCGGGGGCGCTCCATCCATTTTTCTTCCCCTCCTCCACACTATTGTCACTATAGGGGGATGTCTCCCCTTTAAGGGCTCATGTCCACGGGTATATATATAAAACACTCCGGGTCTCCCGCAGTGTTGTACACATATATAGCCAATACACTCCTCCGGCAGAGACCTTTTATGGGCTGTGTATGGCACTGCGTATGCCTGGGAATCTGTCGTCACGCACATGCGCAGTCTGATTTTCTCTTTTTAATTCCCTGCTCTGAACAGCGCAGGGATGTGTATGGAAACGCTGCCTGTATCAATGTATTGTGTATGGACAGCGTATTGATACACAGCCCAAACAAGGGCAGTGTGATACACAGAGAATAGTGCATGCTGCAATTTATTTCCCTTGCGTATCGATAGGCAGTGCCCACACGCAGGTGTGTATGGAGCAATGGAAGCCCATATACTTTCATTGCCTCCATTCTATGCATATCACTCATGCGTGCAATGCATGCGGAATTCGTGGTGGGAAAACGCCCGTGGACATGAGCCCTAACTGGGGCTGATATGGATGCTTCAGCTATAGTGGGAAAGTGTGAAATAGAAAAGAGGCAATATAAATGACCCCCCAGGAGGTGTTTGATGTAAAAATAAATAAATACAGAATTAAATATATATTAAATAAAATGACTCAACACCGACGCCAGCCAAAATCAGCGCTATTTGCGCCCTGTAATCTAAAACTATACAAATTATATATCTATACAGCGAAACCGAAATGAGGAACCCATTCCCTACTTTATTTTAGTGTAAATATTCTAATTTTACAAATAAACAACTATTATTTAAAAAAACAACATTTTTTTAGCTTATTACTAGATATTTAAAAAAAAAAAAAATAAATCAAAAATAAATAAAAAATGGCCCTATATGTCATAGAAAGAAAAATGCAGCAAAAATCATTTTGGTAGCTAAAGAAAACAAACAAAAAATAGGGGAGTAAAATCACCATACGGGTAAAATCCAGAAAAAGTGGTCCTTAAGGGGTTTTAAAAAAATGATTTTTCACAGCAGTTTAGCAGCAAAGCGCATCAAAAAGACACAAAAAAAAATGCGCCTGCAGTATAAAGGAAGGACTTGTCTATTAGATGTTCTCTAGCGAGCGGCTGAGAATACAATCCCCTCATATAAAAGGGTTCCCCATGATATCTAACAATCACCGGCTCAGTATATAAACATGGAAACCCAGAGAGATGTGACACTTATCTGTGAGCGGCCAGAAGCTCCTCCGGACAGGGATGATGTAGGCAGCTAACAGCGAGCAACAGCGGTTATATCCACGTAACGTCCACCTGCAGCGTCCAGAAGCTCCTCTCAGACAGGGATGATGTAGGCTGCTAACAGCAAGCAGCAGCGGTTATATCCACGTAACGTCCACCTGCAGCGTCCAGAAGCTCCTCTCAGACAGGGATGATGTAGGCTGCTAACAGCAAGCAGCAGCGGTTATATCCACGTAACGTCCACCTAGAGCGTCCAGAAGCTCCTCTCGGACAGGGATGATGTAGGCTGCTAACAGCGAGCAGCAGCGGTTATATCCACGTAACGTCCACCTGGAGCGCCCAGAAGCTCCTCTCGGACAGGGATGATGTAGGCTGCTAACAGCAAGCAGCAGTGGTTATATCCACGTAACGTCCACCTAGAGCGTCCAGAAGCTCCTCTCGGACAGGGATGATGTAGGCTGCTAACAGCGAGCAGCAGCGGTTATATCCACGTAACGTCCACCTGGAGAGTCCAGCAGCTCCTCTCGGACAGGGATGATGTAGGCTGCTAACAGCAAGCAGCAGCGGTTACATCCACGTAACGTCCACCTAAAGCGTCCAGAAGCTCCTCTCAGACAGGGATGATGTAGGCTGATAACAGAGAGCAGCAGCGGTTATATCCACGAAACGTCCACCTGGAGCGTCCAGCAGCTCCTCTCGGACAGGGATGATGTAGGCTGCTAACAGCAAGCAGCAGCGGTTACATCCACGTAACGTCCACCTAAAGCGTCCAGAAGCTCCTCTCAGACAGGGATGATGTAGGCTGATAACAGCGAGCAGCAGCGGTTATATCCACGTAACGTCCACCTAGAGCACCCAGAAGCTCCTCTCGGACAGGGATGATGTGGGCAGCCAACGGTAAGGAGAAGTTATGAGGTGTAGCAGAGGCAGCAGAGCTCCGGTGACTGTTGTAGTGCCACTGCTGCAGGAACTGCCTGTGTGGACGGGTTCTATCTGCTTCTAGAACTGCAGACCGCTGTGACCTCACAGGAATTCCATAGAAACCCCTGTGACCTCACTCGACCGCACATACACACACCCTCACAGGTGGGCAGGACCGGCCGCAGGCCTCTCTAACCTGGATCTTCTATACATGTTTTAGGCTCATTTCTCACATATTGCGTAAATCCACACTGGAATTCAGCAGAATAATCCACAACAAATTCTGAGGCTTTTGGCGCAGATTTCACTCATATTAAAATGAATAAAATCCGCCTTGAAATATCCACAACCTGCAGAGCATGCTGGGAAGGGGAAAATCCGCAGCGAGACTCCAATCCACGGCAGATTGTTTTCCGCTGTGAGTGAAATCCCCATTCACCGGTATTTGACTCTAATTGGAATTTCGGTGCTAAATCAGCAACCAAACCGGACTATGACCCTTTCACCAATATTTGGCTATATGTTCTGATGAAGCGCCCCATATTCAGCCCAGCGTTACGCAGCTTATGCCGCCATACTGCAATGTGTGAGCCGCGTTTGTTGCTACTTGGGGAGGGCTCTGTAATACGATTTCTGTCAAAAACCTAAAAAATACGACAATGCGGGATTTTCACCATCACAAGATCAGATCCGCATGACACTGCAGGTACAGATTCAGTGTAATGCGTTCGTGTAGGCGAATACTACAAGGAATATCACAGTGCAATATAGCATAAACATGTGATAATCACTCACATTAACACCCTGCAGGGACCTGAACTTAATAAAAACGGCTAGTGTAATAGAATCGCGAGGGTTAAACATCATATATCTTGTAAGATAAGAGGAGAAGTCGTCACATTACTGTTCCCCTGCCCCCAGAAACCGGCGCTACCAGGGTCCTCCACCGCTCTCCTGCCCCCAGATACCGGCGCTACCAGGGTCTTCCACCGCTCTCCTGACCCCAGATACTGGTGCTACCAAGGTCCTCCACCGCTCTCCTGACCCCAGATACTGGTGCTACCAAGGTCCTCCACCGCTCTCCTGCTCCCTGATGCCAGCACTACCAGGGTCCTCCACCGCTCTCCTGCCCCCTGATGCCAGCACTACCAGGGTCCTACATCGCTCTCCTGCCCCCAGATACTGGCGCTACCAAGGTCCTCCACCGCTCTCCTGTCCCTTCATGCCAGCACTACCAGGGTCCTCCACCGCTCTCCTGCCCCCTGATGCCAGCACTACCAAGGTCCTCCACCGCTCTCCTGCCCCCTGATGCCAGCACTACCAGGGTCCTCCATCGCTCTCCTGCCCCCAGATACTGGCGCTACTAAGGTCCTCCACCGCTCTCCTGCCCCCAGATACCGGCACTACCAGGGTCCTTCACCGCTCTCCTGCTACCTGATGCTGGCGATACCACCCTTCTCTCGCCTTCATTTATCAAAGCTGTCTGAAAAAAAAATTTGGCCTTGTTGCCCATAGCAACCAATCACAGCACAGCTCTGATTTCTGAAACGGCTCTAGTTACATGACAGCTGCGCTCTGATTGGTTGCTATGGGCAACAAGGCAGGTTTGTCTTCTAGATAGATTAGATTAATGAGCCTGTCTGTTCTTCCTGTCCCAGCGCTGACATGTCCGCACCACATACGATGCGGTGACCTGCAGTAACGCCAAACCTGCAGGATGCTGCGATTACAAAAATAGCCACTGACCCAAGAAACGCACGACTAAAGGAGAAAACCCCCACAAAGGATCCCTGTAGTGTTTATGGAGCTCCACACTTCACTGTTGATCTACTGCTAAAATCCGGCCGCAGGGTTTATGGAAAAAAATAATCCAGAAAAACGTCACGAAAAATACGTCACTATAAATGCGCGGGAGTAAAAGCGTCCGTAAAGCGTATTCACGTGTCGCAGTCAGGGTGCGGCTGAGAACCACATCAAAGACCGCGTGTACTTTTACCTGTAAAAACCATGTGACCAAAAAACACATCTCACATCTGCGGCAAAACTGGCGGGGTTCTTAGATTTGGTGTGACTATACCCTTACACACCACGCTCCGCACCGCGTGCTTTACACTGTATTTACACAGGCCAGTGCGATATAGGTCAGAGAAAATCGTATATATATATCACAGTTGTAAACCTGCATTTTTCAGGTTTCTGCGAAACGTTCCCATGTTCAAAATGCGCTATTCGCATCACTGTAGGTGCGATTTTAAACGTGAAAAATAATAAAAAAGAAAGAATGAGCAGTTCTTGCAGTGGAATTGCCTCAAAACAGGACATGCTGCGTTATTTTGCACTTGCACTTGTGTGCGCCGTGAGGTCACAACCGCTGCATGGACAACGAGTAACGTGAATATTCCCACAAAGAGACAGTTCATCTGTGCATGCGCCAGCGGAAGACCTCGCGGCGCACATGTGAGACTTGGCAGCGCTACATGGATGACGCCTACTGTGTTATCCACGGCTAAGGAGTTGGGAGGGGTGGACTTTGGAGCCGAATAAGCTGCTAGTAGATGGTTCAGCCCGCCCAGCTGATCGCTCCGCCTATTTTGGCCATAAAGGCGTGAAGATTTTTGGGGTATTTTCATCTCCAATTTTCAAAAGACATAACATTTTTTTCCGCTGACTTGGCGTTATTTTGGGAGACAAAATGAACAAAATTAGCATTTTGCCTCTGCTTTTTTAAGGGTTTATATTTACGTTTTTTGCTGTGCAAGATGAATAGTGCGTTCAATTCACTGTACATGTCGTTACGGATACCAAAATTGTGGGTTTAAATATATATATTTTTTAATGAAAGGAGAAAGTGCGTAAAAGAGTTTTCTTGTTAATTTAACTTTACTTCTTTTTTTAACACCATTTTTTTTTAATGTCACTGTGGGGGATTTGAACCATAAAAGCTCTGTTTGCTATGATGTTGCACTGCAGTACTTTTGTAGTGCAGTGCATTATTGCTTACATTAGGCCAGTCTCTATGTACAGGTCATGTGCCGCACAGTGTAATGAGAGACACAATACTGTCCAAAGTCACAACTAAGTTAGGCTAACTTCACACGGGTGAGCGCGATACGGGGCTGTGAATCCAAACCACCATATCGCGCCCCCACCATGTGAATTCACAGGGGTGCGAGGCGTTTTCATGTGAAAACAGCCTTGCACGGCTTCCGGGAGGAATCAATCCTCTGCCGCAGCTGTCGCAGAGCATGGGAGGAACTCTGCAATCGCTTTCCTCCCCCATTGCTGCCGCCGGCCCCATTGAAAACAATGGATGCTGGGATGCGAGATCACGCAGCCAGATAGAACATGCCGCGGTTTGTTTCCCGCATCGCTCATGTGTATGACTCCATTCAGAAGGTGGTGGTTCATATTTGTGCGTCTCAAAATGCACAAATCTTGAGTGATTGTATCCCCCATGTGAAGCCGGCCTTATGGCGCCCATAGTTCAGGTCTGAAGTAGTCCGGGGATGTGAGCGGGACTTTTCAGCCAGCGCAGGCGCATTCCCTTGGAGATCAGTATGCGCGCACACTGACTGAAGAATCACACAGACCGCGTGCCAACTTCCAGGGGCTACGCCGCAGGAACCGTGAGCTGGGGAGGTAAGCAGAACACACCCCGGACTCCTCCTAACCTGTCCTATGTGCACCAAAACTTCATAGTGCTTATAGGGGACGACTGGTTGCTTTTAAAGGGGTTGTCCAATTACCAGACAGAATCTTTTTAAACCTGTGTTCACACATGGCGTTTTTCAACGGCAATTAAAAACTGAATAAAAAAAAAACTCTACAAAAAAACGCCACGTGTGAACGCGGCCTAATAGGGCTGTCTGTACTAAATTAATGTTAGGGATAAAATCCATGTTACGTTAATATGCTGTGGGGCTCCAAATCAGAGCTGGTTATGGCAGCCACCATGAGAAAGCAATAGACACAGGCATCACGGTCGTGTCTTAGAGCAATCTGACTTTATTGTGTAAATTGACTTAGTCTTATACAGAAAATAGTAGGCGTATCAGTAGGTTAGTGTTACAGAGGTTGACCTGTTTTACTGGTACATAAGTTTGTCTTCTCTATAAAACAATGCTTTATTTGTTTGTTTGTAGACATCGTGTCTGGTACCCTGATTATCATCACACTCTACATTCTAATTGCATGCCCTACCTAGACAGCAGTACAAAGCATTCCATACAACCTTTTGATCAGTGTAACGAGATAATCAAGATCTTGGAGACATGATGGACACTTAAGATTACACCTCTACATAATGTAATTAAGTACTAGCCTAAATGTACAAGCATTTTAGCAGAGCTTTTTATAGGACACAGAATAGAGTGTACCGTTTAGGCCTACAGCCTCCGGAAACGTATAAAGATACATACATATATAAATTAATATGTTCATAACCCTCACAATCCCCCATTTGAAACAGTCCATCTTGAAAAGAGCCTTTGTAGTGGTACTATCAGGAGTGCTAAGCCACCCCTGCCGGTCTTTCTATCCTCTTCGCCGGATCCCCACTGTTGTTGCTCTTTTACGTATGACTGTTTTAACGACATCGTAGAGGGAGCGATTCCAGATAATTTGCTTGTCTCCGTATCCCACAGAATGTCCATAAATTGCAAACACTCAAAAGAATGAACAAAAGAAACAGTATTAGTAATGGGTGAAACATAAAATCCATCATCTTTCCTGCTGTAGGTGACCATCCAGTAAAAATATCATACCAGTTATACTCTGTGTCTACCTGGATCTCAATACCTAGGCTGACTAGCTTATCTCCTACCCATACATTTTTCTAATTCCATAAGGGAGAGGTTAGTAACATCCAAATGCTTTTAAAGGTGTTCAGTATCTATCATTAGTCTTACAATTCTACCCAAGGATACTGTCAGAGTTGACATAGGGATAGCATCTGGGTACCACTAGTACCTTAATGTTGCTTCAGCATCTGGCAAAAAGGTGTAAGCTTCTGTAAACCAATGTATCACCGATATGTTCTGTATACATCCAGATAATGGAGTGGTGAGATTATACATACTGGTGGTTCCAGTTCGGTTGGCAACAAAGAATATATATTGGGGGCCAACTTCTATCAGCATATAGAAGAAGCAGGTAACACCGTCCAATCACATATGCTGATTGAAGGCTGCTGGAGACATGGCTCATATGCGGCTGTACTCCGTCCGCATGCTAGGCCATCCAGTGTTTCTTCACAGTTCTCTATACCATGGGTTTTATTTTCACTATAAATCATAGTACCTGTGAACTTGGGCAACCAATATTGTAAAGCATATAGAGGCGGTCCGAACACCACAGGTAGTACTACAGACTTACACATCAGGCTTGTGTCCTTTACATCATAAAAAGTCATTTCCCCAGTGCTATACTCATCAGAGCATTCTACACTATCAGCCCCGGGCCGTATCCAGGATGCTACTGGAATTACATTATTGAGAATATTTCTCCACAATTTTTCATTATTTGTCATCACATCTGACCGCTTTGTCCCTCTCGTGAATCATATATACATATTGCAGGCTACATTGTGTATAGTTCATGAATTTACTCATATTTACAAACAAATCCTTTTAAACCGCAAAACCAGATTAAAAAGCGTTAATACATCCTTATCATATCCTAATGCAAGACATCGGGGGAGGAACAAGGAAGGCATGCATTGTGCCTGAACATTTATCAATCTAGAAACATCCTGTCCCACCCCAGCCATTTTATTCTTCATCACCTCTAAATCTATAGAGTTTAGAACCCCTACACCTGTACCAATTCCCCCTAATAGGGTATCATACCATTTTCGTTTTCCTCTGGTGCAGGGTTTCATTGCCTGAAGAGAAATATTATAATGCAATATGGTTTTCTGGCTCTTTGTGGATGATAAGGGGTGTCAAATGCCTTGGAGTTACCCAGGGCAGACATGAAGTGTTGCATTATTTCACCTGTGAAATGTGTACCTCTATCTGACTCGATTACCTCTGGTACCCCGTATCTGCAGATTACCTTATTCATGAGCTTCTTTTCGGTTACCTGCTCATTTACTTTTGTAACAGGGTACGCCTCCAACCTGAAAAACATCAACAACAAGCACATATTCATACTTCCCAACACGTGGGAGCTGAATGTCATCAATTTGCAATCCCTGAAATGGGTAGAGTGGTCCTGGCAAGTGCCTTTGTGGTCAATTTACTTCTACCCTGTTGCTTACGGCATAGCTCATGCAAAACTGGACAAATGATGTAGCAGCTACAAAGAACCCAGGGGGCAACCCTTTCTCTCTCAAGCGTAGGTAACATAGCTGCCTTCGATAGGTGAGTCTTTCCATGGATCAGCTGGGCCATCATGGGGTACAGGGATCGTGGTAGGCAAGTTACTGACTGTTTGCCATACGCCACCCTGTTCTACTGCTCTCATATTAGTCCATTTATCTTTTTCTTCTTTGCTGGCTTGTGACTGTAATGTCTTTAGTACATCAATGTTCAAATTTTTATCAAAGTCCAAATCATAGTCTCTGACTTGTGCGGTCAGTATCTTCTTTTCTTCTTTCTTCCACGGCTTGAGGGCCGCTGTCTGCGCTGAAGTCTGCTAGGGCATTGCCTTTTGCTTCTGCACTGTTGGCTTTAGTATGAGCTTTCACCTTCAGGATTGCTACTTTGTCTGGTAGGAGTAGGGCTTTCATAAGGTTCTGTACTGCTACACCATTCTCAATGGGTTGTCCTACAGAAGTTTAAAAATGTCTGGCCTTCCATATTGGGCCGTAACCATGATCTATGCCGAATACATACCAGGAGTCAGTGTAAATGGTTACCTTCTGTCACTCTACACGCCTCAGTGAGGGCCTTCAGTTCCGCTTCTTGTATTGAGACATGCGGAGGCATTCTGCTTTTAGAGATCTTGTTGTGTGAACATCTGGTGTGGAGTCGTCAATCACCCTGGTACCATCTATAAAATACAACTCAAAATATGTATTAACAAGGGGTTTCAATAACTCTTTAAAACTTAAACTTTTCTTGTTGCATCAATGCTAGACAATCATGCTGATATTCTATTCCAAATAGATCACGTTCTTATTTGCAAAAATTTTTAAAAATAGCTGATCTGTAATACATAGATCACCTATGCATCCCCCTCCCCCATTTGATCACCTATGCCTCCCCCTCCCCCATTTGAAACAGGATACTCGATTGGAAGAAGAGTAGCCGGGTTCACCATTGAAAAGAAATATTAAAGGGGGGGGCATGAGCAAAGCACATTGCAACCTTATTTGACGAGCTAGAGACAGGTGTTTAGGTTGTACTTGAGTGAGTATACTCTGGATGTCATGAGGGGTGAGAACCACTAGGGGGTAGTCCAGGACCAACTCAGAAGATTTGTCAACCATTGCTTGTACTGCTGCCACCGCACAGACACAGGAGGGGGCTCCTCGGGCTACCGGATCCAATCTCATGGAGTAATACCCAAGTGACCGTGGACGTCCTCCATGTTTTTGCGTCAATACTGCTGTCGCATGAAAGGCCAGGGACGGCAGTATGAGACAAGTCCCAAAAAGGTGCGAAGCTTTGGCAGCAGAAGAAGATACAGAAATGGCTTGAACTGCAGCCCTGCGTCGTTCTGTGAGATGTCTGCCTTCTTGAGCTAGACAACAACCTTTTGTTTACAAAGCTGTAATTTTTCCTTTTTAAGCCTTGCAGCCATTTTCTGCTAAAAAAAATTTTAGAAGAGAAATAGATGCAGATTGACATGTTTCAGATCCTCAACACAAAGCTGGAAAGTCATTAACATATTGCAACAGCACAGTCCCCTCAGGCGGAGTCCAAGCCTGCAGGACAGTTACATAAATGCCCTTTTGTCTGAAAAAGGGCCGGAGATTCAGACTGTCTCCACTCTGGTTTATTATCTATGACCTTAGGGATTCCAATAGACCTTCTACAAAGGCCATACTAAGTACATGTTTGCCCATCTTTTCTATGCCCCTATACCCCAGATCTGACTAATGTTGTTGAAGGCAGGCATAGAATTGTTATACACTTTCTTCCTTCTCTTTGTGTGATATTAGAAAGAGACAAGGAGGATTCTCTCAAATTTTTGTTTTTCTTTTTCCCAATGTTCCAGACAAATTAAAAATATTTTACCACTTCTCAATTCTCTATGATTAATTTAATCCTAATCTGTGCCACAATAGTTTTTCACATAATTTTAGATTATCGTTCCCACTGCCTTCCCTGTTTTACATCTGCTCCTATTCCACCCTCCGCTCCCTGCATCTCTTTCTTGTCCTCATGCTTCCACTCACTAGCCTAGGATCTAGTGAGCATAGGCATAACCGGTTTGCACCGAGGAGCTCCGCAAGCAGGGCAGCTCTCTCTCCAATCCGGGTTCTGTTGTCCACAATGCCAGCAGGTCCATCCCTCCAGTCCAATGTTTGACCTTGGAGTGGATGACTTGGCATAGGGTGGGGAGGAGACGGTTGGAATTGAGATGAAGGAGGGGGTGAAGATGGAAGAGGGAACTAACCCGACAATGAGAGAACATCTTTGAATTCTTTTCTCATTTCATTTTCAGCTACTGAACAGTATATATATATATATAATACAACATACTTCCTGTATAGCCAAATATAACCAATTCTTAATTCAGATTTCTTTGCAAAGACAAGTAGGTCTTCTAAAGCCCAGTACTCCCCACCCTTTGAAATTTATCTTATCTTCTATAGAACACAGAAACTTGTCCAGACAGATAGCTGTATAACTGGTTCCACTGCCTGTGACTATCTCCCTGGGCTGTCTATTTAAGATTAACCCAGAATGTAATACACTTGCCCCCCCCTTACAAAAACTGCAAATTCACACTCACTAAGGGGGGTTTTATTCATTCCTATACGGACTGATAATATGTGAAGTAGAAATTGGGATTGTATTTACTGTACACCAGACTTCCAATAATGAGCGAATTATGTATAGATAAGAAAAACTCTTAGTACCGCGGTTTTTACACAATTCGTTCAGAATAGGCTACCCAATGACAAACACAATACAACTTATGCCCATTTCTACCCACATACTGATATTCATCACACTGCGACCACTCAGCGGCCAATATATTATAGGGGGCTTTATTCCACCCTGGCATAATTAACAATTCATCGGATACTTCTTTGTTCTTAGCTACCGACATTTTCGTACTATTGCGGATTTTCTTAAAAGGCGACATTTTCACACTAAGCCCGATTATCACAAGAAATTCTTCAACTATCAGTTTATCAAAATTTTCCTTTAAAACAAACTAGTGTATTACTCTCTGCGTAATCCTGTTCACAGCGCTATTAATGTATTGCTGCAAGGAGCAAGACTTAGTTCAAATTACGCCTTAAAGAGAGTTAGACACTATAAAAGGTTCATACTGTAGTTGATTGGGACCCTAATAAGTGGGATGGGGACCAATATTCACACCTTATCCTCTTTACCAGCAGTATGGACAATGGCTGGCGGTTTATGTACACCAAGAGGCTTATTGTTTTTATTCTTTCACACACATAAAACAATTGTTTGTTTCACTATTTTCTTATGCAATCTTCCATACCTTATCCTCTTTACCAGCACTATGGCCAATGGCTGGCGGCTTATGTATACCAAGAGGCTTATTATTATTATTTTCTTTATACACTCTTCAAATAAAATACTGTTGTTCATTGAAGATGAATTACACTTTAAATAGAACTTTTGTTATTAATTTGACTAAAGTACTTATCAGGTGTTTCAAGTACACAATTATCTCATATTAATATCTTAATTCAATAATATTCAAATTAACACAACCCAATATTTTTGAATTCCACATATTCCACGAATCTGTATATACATATATACACTGTGGTAATCCTGGGCTATTATCTCACACAACTAGTCTCAGGAATAAAATTAGATAATTAGATGCCCCTCCTTTGGTCACTCCATTTGTTCAAGTGAGAGACTTAACATGGAGTCTAAGAGTGACCTCCCTCTATACATTACCACAATATACATATATATACACCAACATCCACTTAAAATGGAGACACACTTCTCACCTAGGCTGGACTGTGTGTAGGGTGGAGCAAGACCTGTTCCTATTGTTCTTCCCTCCCATCTCCTTACATCACCTAGCTCCACCCCCTGTGGTCTGGCTCAGCATTTGGTCATTTTTGCTTCATTTCGTTTCTGGTTACCGGACAGTATACACCATATAACACAGTCTAACTCTCATACAGGTCCTTCCATTTATACACACACATAAAGACAAAAAACATTTGCATGTCAGTTACTAAAGTGTCAGTACTTTTTTAAGTGTCAGTACTTCCTCACTTGTCTAAAAGTGTCGGTACTTCCCAACCCTGCTTATTTCCCCCCGTCTCAATTACTTCTCTTATACCTATAAGAGGCTCCCATCAGGGATTTTATCCCCTGAAAATTTTAGGCTTCCCTGGTACAATTTATACCATGCCTTCCCGAGATCGGCAAGCGGGTTTCATATTCTGTACTTCCTCACCCTGCATATTTTACCTCGTCTCTACTACTTCTCTTATGTTTATAAGAGGATCCCATCAGGGGTTTTATCCCCTGAAAATTTTAGGCTTCCCTGATATAACTTATACCATGCCTTCCAGAGATTGGCAATAGGGTATTACTTCCTCACCCTGTATATTTTACCTCGTCTCTACTACTTCTCTTATGTTTATAAGAGGATCCCATCAGGGGTTTTATCCCCTGAAAATTTTAGGCTTCCCTGGTATAACTTATATCATGCCTTCCAGAGATTGGCAATAGGGTATCATATTCTGTACACTGACCATGCAAAGTAACAAATAAAGACAATAACAGTTAAACACCCGCACAGCATATTCAGCCCACCATATGAATTCTTAAAAAGCTTGAAGATTTATAAGAGGCATGCACTTCTTACCCCTCGGACAGGAAAGGAGCAGCCAGGAAGCACGGATAGATTGTGGCAAGATAAAACCTTACCTTACTGCGCAGTTTTTGTCAATCCGTGGTTCCGAGTGGCTCCTTATCCCATCTGGGTCCGGGGGGGTTCGAGGTGTAGGTGGTCCTCTTGTTCCATCAAGCCCCGCGTTCGGGCGCCAATTATGTTAGGGATAAAATCCATGTTACGTTAATATGCTGTGGGGCTCCAAATCAGAGCTGGTTATGGCAGCCACCATGAGAAAGCAATAGACACAGGCATCACGGTCGTGTCTTAGAGCAATCTGACTTTATTGTGTAAATTGACTTAGTCTTATACAGAAAATAGTAGGCGTATCAGTAGGTTAGTGTTACAGAGGTTGACCTGTTTTACTGGTACATAAGTTTGTCTTCTCTATAAAACAATGCTTTATTTGTTTGTTTGTAGACATCGTGTCTGGTACCCTGATTATCATCACACTCTACATTCTAATTGCATGCCCTACCTAGACAGCAGTACAAAGCATTCCATACAACCTTTTGATCAGTGTAACGAGATAATCAAGATCTTGGAGACATGATGGACACTTAAGATTACACCTCTACATAATGTAATTAAGTACTAGCCTAAATGTACAAGCATTTTAGCAGAGCTTTTTATAGGACACAGAATAGAGTGTACCGTTTAGGCCTACAGCCTCCGGAAACGTATAAAGATACATACATATATAAATTAATATGTTCATAACCCTCACATTAATAAATCGCAACACTTACCACTCTGATAGGATCCAGCGCTGCAGTACTGGTGTTTGTTGTGACAGCGGCCACCACAGGTAGTCAGTTGATTGCAGCCAATCAGAGGCTGCTGTGTCACGTTCATTTCCTGTAACTACAAGAGACTGGATACGGCACTGACAGGTCAGCAATAATTATCTTTCTATATATCAGCACAGGTTATGTAGAGCCATGACCCGGGATGAGTACTCCCCTCTGCCGTCCGTTGGTTCGCTCCTTTTTCGCCCGCCGCCGGGTCCAGTGCACATGGCTTGTTAGTGCCGCCGAGCCTCGAACGTCGTTCCATCGTGACCCCCAAAGTCTGAGGGAGATCCCGAACCCAGCAGCTCCATGGGGAAGCACGGAGACCTCGAGTACGAGCGGAGCGGTGAGAGTTGGAAATGCACCAGGCGGATAACACGATAGATGAGCCGGAGCTCGACATGGAGGAAGAGGAAGCCACCGAGGAGGAGATGTCATTCAGTGAACCGGAGGACTACATGGACGACATGGTGGATGAGGATGGCACATAGGGGTGAAGGGAACCGGGAAGCCCCACTATATGTAATGGGCCACTAGGCCTTAGCGTATTGCAGTTTCCAGCTGCTGTAGCTCCCAGCGTGCACATATAGCAGGGGCGTAACTAAAGGCTCAGGGGCCCGGATACAAAAGTTCAGCTTGGCCCCCCTTTCTTTACCGGCACCCATACCTAAACCGTGCTGCATACAGCTGCAAAGCAAATTTCCATACATGATCTGGCGCCGTGGCATTTCCAAACATGACTTATTTCTGGACCCCTTAAGCCTCTATCACACATGGCCCTGGCAAAGCACCGCGCTTTGCCGCCATTTTACCTTCGTTTTCGGAGGCAGCGTTTCTGGCTGCAACAGTGGCTTTAGCACACCACATCATTGATGAAGTGCGCTATAGGCAAAAAATAAAACAGACAGCGCTCGAAAAGCGCCCCGTTTGAGCACATGTCTGTGAGCCCCCATTGAAATCAATGAGAGCGTTATACTGCGATTACCTCGGCGTTCAAAACGCCGCTGTAATCATTGAAAAAAAAGTCTGAATGAGAGTGGCTTCAGGAATCACGGCCCGATATCGCGCTCGCCAATATGCGAATTCACCGCGGATGCGAGGCATTTTTGTATCAAAAATGTCTTGCATCACTCCGGGGAAGTAGTTTCAACAGAGAAACCTGGCATCGCATTGCATGCACCCAGCACATGGTACGATGATGCCGCCGGCACCATTGAAATCAATGGGAGATGTGATGTGAGGGCACACACAAAGAAAGGCTGCAGGGGCCTTGTATACCTGTATATATGTACAGCTGGTATAAGTTATACATCTCCTGTATATTGTCCAGCAGGATAATGCTTGGCCGCGCACACAAAGGCGTCACAGGAGCCTCCACAACATTGTCACAGTTTCGTGGCTGCCTGGGCACCAGATTAATATATGGGACCATCGTTGGCGCCAACTACGACAGACAACAAGTTTGGACGATCTAGAGGCTCAGTAACAGCAAATGTGAAGCGATGAGCTGCAGGGTATCATACAGAAAATATGTATATCCATGCCCGCCTATATCACACCTTGTACCAAGCTAGAGGCAGTACAACAGGATACTAGAGCCTCCATGCCCACCCGTATTATATCTTATATACAAGCTTGAGGTGGCCCAACAGGGTACTAGAGCCTCCATGTCCGCCCGTATCACATCTTGTATCTAAGCTAGAGGCGGTACAACAGGATACTAGAGCCTCCATGCCCGCCTGTATTACATCTTATATACAAGCTTGAGGTGGCGCATCAGGGTACTAGAGCCTCCATGCTCACCTGTATCACATCTTTTGTCTAAGCTAGAGGCGGTGCAACAGGGTACTAGAGCTTTCATGCCCGCCCGTATCACATCATGTATTCAAGCTAGAGATGGTACAACAGGCTCCAAGAATCTCCATGCCTGCCTGTATCACATCTTGTATCTAAGCTAAAGGCGTTACAACAGGGTACTAGAGCCTCCATGTCTACCCGTATGACATCTTGTATCCAAGCTAAGGGCGGTACAACAGGGTACTAGAGCCTCCATGCCGACCCGTATCATATCTTATATACAAGTTAGAAGCAGTACAACAGGATACTAGAGCATCTTTGCCCACCTGTATCATATCTTATATACAAGCTAGAGGCGGTACAACAGGATACTAGAGCCTCTATGTCCACCTGTATCACATCTTATATACAAGCTTAAGGTGGCCCGTATCACATTTTGTATCTAAGCTAGAGGTGGTACAACACGATAGTAAATTATCCATGCCCGCCCGTATCACATTTTATATACAAGCTTGAGGTGGCCCATCGGGGTACTAGAGCCCTTATGCCAACCCATATCACACCTTTTATCCAAGCTAGGGGTGGTACAACAGGGTACTAGAGTCTCCATGCCCGCCTATATTATATCTTGTATCTAAGCTAGAGGCAGTAAAACAGGGTACTAGAGCCTCCATGCCAACCTGTATCACATCTTGTGTCTAAGCTAGATATGGTACAACAGGGTACTAGAGCCTTAATGCCTGCCAGTATCACATCATGTATTCAAGCTAAAGGGGGTACAGCAAGATACTGGAGCCTCCATGCCTGCCCTTATCACATACTGTATCCAAGCTAGAGGCGGTACAACAGGGTACTAGAGCCCTCATGCCTGTCCCTATCACATACTGTATCCAAGCTAGAGGCAGTACAACAGGGTACTAGAGCCTGCATGCCCACCCATATCACTTCTTGTATCCAAGCTAGAGGCTGTACAAAAGGCTCCAAGAGTCTCCATGCCCGCCTGCATCACATCTTGTATCCAAGGTAGACGTGGTACAACAAGATACTAAGCATCCATGCCCACCCATATCACACCTTGTATCCAAGCTGGAGGTGATACAACAGGTTACGTGAGCTCCCATGCCCACCTGTATCACATCTTGTATCCAAGCTAGAGGTGGTACAACAAGATACTAGAGCCTCCATGCCTGCCCCTATCACATATTGTATCCAAGCTAGAGGCAGTACAACAGGGTACTAGAGCCTCCATGTCTGACCATATCACATCTTCTATCCAAGGTACAGGTACCGTATTATAACAGGGTACTAGAGCCTCCATGCCCGCCTGTATCACATCTTCTATCCAAGCTAGAGGCGGTACAACAGGGTACTAGAGCCTCCATGCCTGCCCGTATCACATCTTCTATCCAAGCTAGAGGCGGTACAATAGGGTACTAGAGCCTCCATGCTTGCCCGTATCACATCTTCTATCCAAGCTAGAGTCGGTACAACAGGGTACTAGAGCCTCCATGCCTGCCCGTATCACATCTTGTATCCATGCTAGAGGCAGTGCAACAGGATACTAGAGCCGCCATGCTCCATCTCATCTTGTATCTAAGCTAGAGGCGGTAGAACAGGGTACTAGAGCCTCCATGCCCCCCTATTACATCTTGTATCCAAGCTAGCGGTGGTACAACTGGGTACTAGGGCTTCCATACCAACCCATATCACACCTTGTATCCAAGCTAGAGGTGGGACAACAGGGTACTAGAGTCTCCATCTGTAGCACAGATTATATCTAAGCTAGAGGCTTAGCAACCAATCACAGCACAGCTGTGTTTGGTTGCTATTGGTAACAGAGACAGTTTTTATAACAGTGTGGTGCCATGATCCGCTCTGTATTTACACACACAGCTCTTCTATATGCACAGCACAATATAGGCTGTCAGATAGGCTCACCGCGGAGATCTGTCTGCTGGCTCTTGCTCCCGCGGTGAATCTCCGCAACGCCTGTGTGAGATCAGCCGCACCGGCTGGGGGGCGACTGATAGCACTGATTTTAAATCCCCGCCTGCTGAAAGCTCCTCAGAGCAGTGCAGGAGAAGAGGCGGCTGGACACGGCTGAGCCCTGGCAGCTGCAGAGAGGTGAGTATACATTGTTTTTTTTTTTATTTTTACACATTTTTAGGATGGTTTTCAGGGAAGGGCTTATATTTTAAGCCTTTCCCCGAAAATCACTGCAGCCCTTGCCAGCAGCCCATTGCTTTCAATGCAGTCGGCTGTATTGCCGGCTCCATTGAATTCAATGGGAGAACATCTTTCTCCTCTTCCACAGCTGTGACAGCTATGGCAGAGGATCACTATCTTCATATATGTTCTCAGTGGGGTCGGCACTGCTGCCACCGGCCACATGAAGCACAAGGTGAAACCCCCGGATGCGACAGCATACACAGAACACCAGTTTGTTCTATAATTTTCACCGCAGGCGTTTTTCTGCATGTAAAATTTGCCCATGTGACCGCTCACATTGAAAAGCATTGGTTCTAACTGGTGCCAATTTTTGGACGTGCGGAAAAACGCCGGTTACAAACGTCCGTGTGACTGCGCCCTAAGCTGGAACTTTGCAAAACTTCATACAGGTGGTGTATGAACAATGAACATTCTTTAAAAACTTCAGAAAAATTGAAGATATTCGAGCAGGCACCCTCTCCCAAATTAGGTCATCTGACGTGGAATGAAGCCCTCCCTACATAACCGCAGAGATGATGTCCCCCTGGACAACAGATGAACGCTGTGACCAATAACATTAAAGTGGTTTTCTGTGCTCAGGATAGGTCATCAATAGTTGATCAGTGAGGGTCCACTATTTGGGATCCCTACCAATCAGCTGACTGAAGAGACAGCAACACTCGGATAAGAACCTCTGTCACTTCAGTCGATGCCAGGCACAGCACCATACACTGTACAGTGCCTGTGCCTGGTACTGCAGTTCAAGTGAAATGGACTGAGCTGCTCTCTAGCCATGACTGATGAACGTGATGTCACATGCCTGAGAAGAGGATGTGGCACTCATCAGAGCACAGCATTTCAATCGGAGGGGATCCCAAGCCCTGCACCCTCCATGATCAACTATTGTTGACCTACTTTTAAGGATAGGTCATCAATAGTGTAGTCCTGGAAAACCTTCTAAGTAATAACATACCTCTTGGCTCCTTGAAGGTTGTGACACAGCAACTTCATCGTCCTGATTAGTTTGTTCAGCATCTTGAAGCTCTGGATGCTTGGGTTGTTTTTTTACTGCGACCTAGGGCCATAAATAAAAAAGTAGAGATTTGTGAAACGCTGTATGGATAAGATACAATATAGCCGGCTTCACACGGGCGAACCGGATTCCGCATGCGGAAGGGCCTGCAGCGGATTCGGGCTATGAAGCCGGTGACCCCACATACCTGAATTTTCTGTCCGTCGGTCATGTGCTGTAGTTTTTTTTCCCTTTTTAATGCTTGTATTTCCGGTGCAGTCGCTTAGCAATGGCATGGGTACCTGCGGGCCATACACAATGTTAGCTGCGTATGGGCTGCGGGTTGGACTGACTCCACTGACTTCAATGGAGGCCGTCTGTGCGGAGTCCGTAGCAAAATATGGCATGCGGCAATTTTTCCCCTGGTCACGGAATACATAATTCGTATCTGCGAGTGTGAGCAAAAAATGTGATTTAACATGGTTTACAATGTGGAGAGCGGGAAACGAGAGCCACACTTCATCTGCCGCAAACCTGGAAGGACCGCTGCAGGCTCCCACAGAGAGAGTAGCAGCAGGCCACACACCGCACTCCTCATACCGCTGGTAGCGGGAGCTCCGGCAGCTAGACGCAGCTCAGAGAACCACGTGTGAGGGACCAGCGGCTCCCCATCAGTGACAGAGCGCGAGACGCTCACAGCACTCCTCTGCAGGTTGAGGTACTCCCGGGTGTCAGAGAAGACCCCCTGCCCCCGGGAGAAAGAAGCTGCACAGCTAGGGTTGCCACCCTTGTCACGAAAAAATACCGGCCATGGTTAAAAGGGGGCGGGGCTTGGGTGTGGCTTATCACGGCATTCTGCTGGTGATAGTGCCCCCTAAGCTGCTCCACTGGTAATAGTTCCCCCCTTGGTGCCCTTTCCCACAATTGAAAATTCTGACCGCACATCGCTATATACAGGAGATGCCCAGAGCTCTGCTACATCTCAGTGTGACTTTTCTGTAATGTGGCGCAGGCTGCAGCAGAGCTCTGCTACATCTCTGTGTGACTGCTCTGCCCACTGCCCCTCCTGCAACAGTTGTGATCCAACCTGGAAAGTTGGTGTCACTTACTGACTGCTGTACCCTCACCTGCTAGTACCCAGGCCACCAGGAATGACAGCAGCCTGTGCCTGACCTCTGGATGCCGTACAAGTATGCCATATACTGCCATCCAGTGCACCTACAGCGCCATTCAGTGCTCCTGTAGCCTCATCCAGTGCTCCTATAGCTCCATAGTATGGAGCTATAAGAGCACTGGATGGGGCTACTACAGGAGCACTATATGGAGCTACAGGAACACTGTATGGAGCTATAGGGGCACTGTATGGAGCTATAGGAGCACTGTATGGAGCTATAGGAGCACTGTATGGAGCTATAGGAGCACTGTATGGAGCTATAGGAGCACTGCATGGAGCTACTACAGGAGCACTATATGGAGCTATAGAAGCACTGGATGGGGCTATAGGAGCACTATATGGAGCTACAGGAGCACTGGATGGGGCTACAGGAGCACTATATGGAGCTACAGGAGCACTGTATGTGGCTATAGGAGCACTGAATGGGGCTACTACAGGAGCACTGTATGGAGCTATAGGAGTCCATACAGTGCTCCTATAGCTCCATACAATAACAGTGCTCCTATAGTAGCCCCATCCAGTGCTCCTACATCCCCACGCACCCAGTGCTCCTATATTGACTGTCTGCAGTCAGGCACCGTTCAGGCTCTTTTGTGTGTCCCACACTCCCTGGGACCCAGACTCCCGAGTCCCCACTCCCCAAGCAGCGAGCAGCCCCCTCCTCGCCACCATACTGACTAGTCTTCTGTTCTGCTCTGCAGCCTTTTTACCTCTCTCTCAGTCACGGTCTCACCACCAGACTCACCCCTGCCTGTACAGCCACCGATGTCCAAGGTCCGACCAAGTCCCGAGTCAGTACTCCCACTCCTGAGTCCTGACTACCGCCATACACACGCGGGCTGTATCTCTCTGCTGCCTGCGCACGCTAGTAGTCCAGGAGGCTAAAGCGCATGTGCGAGACTTCCTGTGCTCTGGCGGACACACGACAGGGGCGCGTCATCAGCATAGTCTGCTGGCTGCTGACTGACGCTGCCCTGTATCATGGGTTGCCTCCTGCAGACTATACAGGCCAGTATTTTTGTCGCAGCCTGCCGCAGTCCCCGGGGCCCGATAATAACACTGGCCTGTAATAGGGCCGGTAAAAAAAAAATACCGGCACCAGCCTGGGCGGTAAAAATACTGGCCAGACCGGTGATTTACAGGTCGGGTGGCAACCCTATTCACAGCGGAGGCACGGCAGCTGGACCTGCAGAGTGCTGGTGAAATGACTGCAGCATCTACCAGGGTGAGTCCCCTGCTGCTCTGCTACACCCCGCACAGCAGAGCCGGCAGCGCATACACCATAGGCCACTCAGAACCACAGGGGCACCACATAGGACAGACGGCACCCTGCATATGGCCTCTTATAATAGAGTCCCTACTGCCACAATACCTGCAAGCCTTGTAAGGCCACCACCTGCACTAAGGCCGGACTCTCCCACCATTCCTAGTTGGCTCCACCCCACAACCAGTGCCAGCTCTGTAAAAGGGCATTCTCCACCTTGTGTGGACCCATGCAGGGTTTTCTATCCCTTCCAGCACTGTGAACAACACCTCACCTACATTGGTCAGTGCTGGTAGTTCATGACCCACTGCAAAGCTCTAAGTTTTCTCCAACTGCAGTACACCTTGCTAGATATACACAGTAGGAGGAATCTGTTGCCACGTAGTGGTCAGTATTGCTATGACAAGCAAAAAGCAATCGTGCTTTAGTTACAGCGCAGACGAAAGCTTGTCGTAGCCTCTGCAGTACAACATACCTATAACGCACGCATCGCCACACCAGTGCATCCTACCGAAAGTGTATCAAGAAAGAGACTCTGGTTTCTAAATAGACTCCAAAATAACGACTAAACTTTCCAACGAATTCTGAGAGCTTAGCCAGAGGACAATTACTCTTCAAGACAGGATGGACAATGCTAAAAGTAAAAAAAAAATTTTGAAAAGTAAAAAAAAAGTTAAAAAGCTTACCTTTCATCTCCCCCCACCGGATCATATCCGCGAGGGAGCATGAAATGACTTACATAGGGCCCCCGGACTTATCCGCGGACCTTACCCCAGCTTCTGCGCACGCGCCAATCGCCAAAATTGCGGACGCATTCGCGAAAGTCAAAGATTGCCCGGGAAATTCAAAATCTCCCTCCTCCTGGCTACAAAACTTAGCCGAGAGCCTGAAGATTTCACGGGGGCCGTGGTGAGCGGTTCCTGATCACGTGTTCGCCGTTATCCAGTGGATAATGGCGATCACGTAAAAGTAAAAAAAATGTGAAGCTTCATCTCCCCTCACCAATGCGATCGGTGAGAGGAGATGAAACTTTTTACCAGAGGCTCCGTATTTGCACCCCGACGCGATCTTCCTCTGTGAACTTTCCCTGATTTTGCACATGCGACCACCGGCAAAACACTGGACGCATGGGCAGGAGGCGGGGAGCCCAGGAAACGTAAAATCTCCTTGCTCCCAGCAACCAATGGTCGCCAAGAGCCTGGAGCAGTGACCTTGTTGAGCGGTCGCCGGTCACGTAATAAAAAGGTAGGATAAAAAGGATCTACATTAGGCCGGTGTCACATGACCGGATAGGAATTACGGATTCCACATGCGTCTGATCCGCAGTAATACGCAGATCAATCGCATTGGATTACACAATTCCGCTCACATTAGCGGGTTGGAATTGCATAATCCATTCGCAGAAAAGAGAACGCAGCATGTTCTATTTTACCGTGGATATCCGCAACATAGAGCCCATTGTACTCCATGGTCACGGATATACCCGCAGCCCATACGCTACTACATTGTATATGGGCAGTGGGTACCCGCGTCATCGCTAAGTGACGGTGCGGGAAAAACAAACAACAAAAAAAATGTACTGCGCATGACCGCCTGTGTGAGTAGGCAGTTATGCGCAGTATATTAAGCGGCCGTACGCAGGGCCACAGCCGGGCTCACAGATGGGATCCGTTGCGGACCTCCGCAAGCGGATTCCACCTACGGCTGCGTGAGCCCGGCCTTATTCAGACCGCTACCTGTAATACGTAATTTACAAGAAGCCCCGGGAACGCTCGCCTTCCTGCAGTTCCAGGAGCAGCTTATTGAGCGTCTTCTGTGTGAGACCGCCGCACCTCATTAAGCTTACGGAGCCTCACAGAGTGATACTTTTTACACCCCATACCCGCCACTGAGGTCACAAAATACCCCCAAAAAGCATGAGAGGAGGGGGGATACCGGTTTAATTACCCCAAGCAGCCTCCGTAATTGCCCCTGTCTTCGGAAATACCACACAGTTCATATTATTACTTTTATCTAAGATTTGGGAGCAAGGGGGGGGGGGGGTGGAGGGAATTTTTTTTTACGTGTCAATTTTTATTCCGTACAAGTGAGCAATGGGGCCTGGGATTTATTCAGTTGTGCCCTGCAATCCAACGGGTGTTCCCTCCATTGCAGGCCTTGCTATGTGTCCTATAAGTAGATTAGGGCCACAAGGGGTATGTTTTTGAACACGGGACAAACGGGGGGATCCATTTTGGGGTTAACGTCTTCATTCCTATGTACACTGTACAAAAAAAACCTGTTTTTAAATTGACAAAATTGCCCAAAAAATTAAAATCGTAATTTTTCCTTCTGCTTTGCTTAGATTCATTCAAATACTGTGGGGTCAAAATATGCAGTACACCCCTAGATGAATTAGTTAAGAAGTCTAGTTTTCAAAATGGGGTCATTTGTGGGGGTTCTTTATCGTTTTAGATGCTAAATAGCTCTATAAGTGGGAGATGGGGCCCGGAATTTATTCCGTTGTACCCTGAAATCCAACGGGTGTTCCTTCCATTATAGGCCTAGCCATGTGTCCTTTAAGTAGATTAGGGCCACAATGGTTATGTTTCTGAACACGGGACAAACAGAGGGATCCATTTTGGGGTGAATGTCTTCATTCATTTGTGTGCTGTACAAAAAAAAACAGTTTTTAAATTGATACAATTGCCAAAAAACTGAAAATTGTAATTTTTTCCTACTGCTTTGCTTAGATTTATTCAAAAATTGTAGGGTAAAAATACACAGTACACCCCTAGAGGAATTTGCTAAGGATGTAGTTTTCAAAATGGGGTCATTTATGGGGGTTCTCTGTCGTTTTGGCCGCTCAAGAACTCTACAAGTGGGCAATGGGGCTTAAATCACCTTCATGCTAAATTTCTGTTCTGAAAGCCACCGACTACTCCTTACATTTTGGGCCCCATTATGCATCCAAACATAAGAATAGGGCCACAATGGGTATGTCTCTGAACACGGGACAAATAGGGGTATCCATTTTGGGGTGAAAGTCTTCATTCATATGTGTGCTGTACCAAAAAAGCTGTTTTTAAAATGACAGAATTGCTAAAAAAAGGAAAATCACAATTTTTTTCCTTTTGCTTTGCTTGAATTAATTCAAAAACTGTAGGGTCAAAATGGGCAGTACACCCCTAGATAAATTCGTTAAGGGGCCTATTTTTCAAAATGGGGTCATTTGTGGGGGTTTTCTATTGTTTTGGACGCTCAAGGGCTCTACAAGTGTGCTATGGGGCCTAAAACGCCTTCAAGCAAAATGTATGTTCTGAAAGACACTGACTACTCCTTTCGGTTTTTGCCCCGTTGTGCATCCAGGCATAAGATTAGGGCCCCAATTGGTATGTTTCTGAACACAGGACAAACAGGGGGATCCATTTTGGGGTGTCAATCCTCATTTTCTTTAAAATGAAATATTTGAAAAATATGAAATTTTATTTTTTCCCCCTCTAAATTGAATTAATTCCTGAAAAAAAAAAACTGTGGATACATTAAGGGGTGTAGTTTTTAAAATGGGGTCATTTGGGGGAGTATCTATCATTCTGACACCTATGAGCCTTTGCAAATTTGGCTTGCTGAAAGAAAACAAAGTGTTCCTCAAAATGCTGAAAAGTAATGTTAAATTTGTACGTCATCTAAATGGTTAAAAAAAACACAAGTTTTTCATATGTGCATTTAGAATAAAGTAAACAGATGGAAATATATATCCTATCAAAAAATTTGTACAGTATATTTGGACATATTTGAGATATTACAGTTGAAAATTTTTCCAATATTGGCACTTTTAATAAATATACACAAATGCTATGGGTCTATTCTTACCACCTAAATGAAGTACAACATGTGGCGAAAAAACAATGTCAGAATCACTTGGATATGCAAAAACGTAACGGCATTATGCTATGTTGAACGACGCATGTCAGATTTCCAAAATTTGGGTCCGTCACTAAGGCGCAAACAGGCTTCGTCACTAAGGGGTTAACTATCAGTTGTTTCCCAACTTCGCACCATCAACACTATCCAAGAGGAGGGCCCTCAAGCTGTACTTATTGATCCTGCAACAAGAAAGGATACAATACAGATGGGGCTTTCCATTTAAGCTGACAAGGAATTAATCCTTCAAAAACCTCCTCCTCAGCTGGGCTCTGCAGCTTCATGTCCTACATCCCCTCACCTCCTATACCTACAGAGAGAAAAATGCCACAACTCCCAGAAATGATCCATAATCCCGTGTTCCCCGAAAATAAGACAGGGTCTTATATTAACTTTTGCTCCAAAATATTTATTTTTTTACACATATAACTGTCGGGACACTATTTAAACATCTTGCTAAGGCTTATTTTTGGGGCCCTCAACTCTCCCATGGGAAACTCAGGGTCATGGGATGTGAAAGGCTTGTTGGGTTCCTCTTTTTCCACACTTTCTTCATTTTCTACTTCAAGCTCGTAATGTTGTGGTGGAGTAGGAATGGTAAACTATCTAAATGTGGAATAGGTCGAATAGCAGATGGAAGATTCAGGTATTGAACTGTTCCTATTTTCTTCATTGACAATCCTGCCTTTATAGGTGGAGTCAAGTAGACATAGCAGTCATCTGTATGGTTTGTAGGCTCCCGCCAAACCCTAGGCACAGCAAAAGCCATAGAGCGTTTTTTATTTTTCAGCCATTCTCGTAGTTTAACTGAACAAGAGCTGCAACATATATGTGGAGCCAAACCTTATCCTGGTCCCCGACCTTCATACCAAAAAAATGATGATAGGCAGTCTTCACAAGAGGCGTCAGATTGTGTTTCTGTGACGAAAATGTTATTTCCCCACAAATCTAATAAACATTATTCACTAAATTGACACAATTTTGTGGCATTTTGATATAGCAAATTTTACACTTCAAAAGCGTTCCAAAACTAGAAATTCTAAAAAAAAAGAAAAACAGAAACGATATGTAACTCAATCATAGGAACATTTATTATGTTTATAACCTACAAACATACGGAGAATGTTGTGTTTTGTCAGTTGAGAGGTGTGACAACTCCCCCCCCCCCCCCCAAGAAAAAAAATTTCCCAAAAAATAAAAATGTAAACTCTAAAACAATGACATGTCACTGTATCTCCAAAGCATGCCTTAAAGGCATGCTCCATGTCTGCAGTCCATGGTCACTTCCTTATGTAATCAGTATGTAGGCAGATAGGTAATGTAGATTGTCCTCACTATACTCACACAGAACAGTGTTATATTCTCTTCAGTATAAACCCGGATGTATGAGGTAGATTCTAATCAGTATATAGACAGATATAGACACTGACTTTTTACACTTAGAATTGAATAATCAAGTTTAGGACCTAAGGAATGCTTGTGCCAAATTTTACGCTGACACCAGGAAGTTATATTACATAGGGGCGCACTTACTTTTGCACTTAGCATTAACTGATAGAGTTCTAACCCCTTTACTTTTCCTATTTAGGACCTATAGAATGCTCATGCCAAATTTCATGTTTCTACGACATCGGGAAGTTGGAGAATTAGTGGCCTGTAAGGATGAGCGAGTATATTAGCTAAAGCACTACTCGTCCGAGTAATGTGCTTTAGACGAGTATCTCCCTGCTCGTCCTTAAAGATTCAGGGACCGCCGCGGAGCGGGGAGCTGCGGGTTAGAGCGGGGAAGAACAAAGGGGAGATCTCTCTCTCCCTCTCTCCCGCCCGCTCTCCCCTGCTCCCCGCCGCGACTCACCTGCCAGCCGCAGCGGTCCCTGAATCTTTAAGGACGAGCATGGAGATACTCGGCTAAAGCACATTACTCGGACGAGTAGTGCTTTAGCGAGTATACTCGCTCATCCTTAGTGGCCAGTCAGTCAGTCAGTCAGTCAGTCAGTCAGTGCTTTCACCTTATATATATATATATATATATATATATATATATATATATATATATATATATATATATATATATATATATATATATATATATATGTATATATATATATATTTACATCAGAAACTGGCATAAATTGTGCCAGAAATCTACTCAAGCTCACAGCCGGTGTAGATTTCTTTTTAGACGCTTGGACCGCCCGAGATGCGCCTAATGTATGAAAAATTGTGCATTTGAAACTGCAGTCTAAATAATATCCACTGAATGTCACTTTCAAATGAAGCATGCCTCAGGGGTAAATGTATATGAATATAATACAGAAGAGGTGATGGCATTTTGCTAGGCATATTAGGGCAGATTTGCTGTTGAAGATGCACCAGAAAATGTACAAACTGTAGCAAAAAACTGCCCTACATGTTTATACCACGTCATGATTGTTGTAGACATTTTTTGACACTTTTTGCTGTGCCTGAAATGGGGCGTGGCTTCACTGGAAGAGGGTGTGGTTTAGTGGGAAAGGGGAAGTGACATAAATAGGACATCGCATGTCAAAAATTGCACCAAAACTTTGGTGGAAAAACTGGAGTAAACTAAGCCAATAAGTTGAATAAAGTTAGACAGAGCTGACTAAAAAATTTGCCAGTTCTTCATTCAGCATACATCACTCTGATAAATCTGATACATTTTTAGACTATCTAAGATTGCACTGTCTAGCTATTAGAGGGCGATACATTTTTTATGCATTTGCATTTTCATTAATTTTAATGTCCCAAACAAACACTTTTGGGGGTTTTCAGTACTGCACAAATAAAGTTTATTTAACTTAGTGCTTCTTCAAATGGGCGTATGCGCAACTGCGCTCACCGGTACGGAGCATAGCTGCATTTTGGAGATTGAACCTACAGGGGAAGCACTATTAGTTCATATTTAAACCAATCCCAAGATTGCTGAGCATGCACAGTCGCGACTCCATTAATTTCAATGGGGCTGACGGAAGTACTTGAGTGCTTGCTACTTGGCTATCTCTGGCAGTCCCATATAAAATTAACCATTTAGCTTCCTCATCACTACGAGGGGTGTAGGAAAGTAGGGGTACACGGGACCGCCCATTCTCGAGAGCAATGGGTGTCTCAGTGGTCGGACCCCTACCAATCAGTGAGCTATCCGCTATATTGCGAATAGGTTGTAACTTGTGATTCTGATACAACCCCTTAATGAACCCACACATGAGAAATAGACATCTGACCCTACACAAACCATAGAACATCTTTAAAAACAGACCATGACCCCACCCAACTGTGCTTTCAGTAACATACATTTTCCTGGTTATTTTTTGTCCAACCGATGGAAAAATTGTCATCACCTGATCCGAACCGACCCCTTAGAAAACTGCAGGATCGGTTTTGCATTGTTTCCTGTACTTCGCTAGAGGGAATACAGTTGGAATGGATGAATACATATAAACATAAGACAATCTTATATTTTGTGCCCTAGCCAACTGTAGATGGGATTTGCCGTTTTCTAGCCTACCGTACCTTCATTTAAAAAAAAAAAAGTTCTTAACAAATTCAACTTTATTTGCAGATGAAGACACATACTACACATTCATTACGGTCTACTATCTGCCTTAGGGCGCCTACCCACTTGCGTTGCCGATTTTCACGCGTGAAAAACGCGGCATTTTCGCGCATTTTTTGTGCGTTTGTCGTGGCGTTTTTTGCGCGTTTTTTGCAGCCCTCCATTGACAATCATGGGTGCATTAAGAGAAAAATAAGGACACATATGCAACTGACAGTTCCTATGTGAAAAAACCCCACGAAACGGAAAACAAAACCCAGATGGACAAGAACACATTCTATACTAATTGCTCTTGAGAAAAAACGCAAAACATCGCAGGAAAAAAAATCGCAAGTGGGTAGGCACCCTTAATTGCAAAACAAGAACACTGTCGTGACAGGTTTAGGAACAGATGACAGGAAGTCTCTACAACCAACCCGCTCCCCTGTCCCTACCTACTTGTCCCCCTGGGCTAAACCCCGGGGACAGGGACAGGAGAGACCAACTAACCAGAAGACAGAATATCACAAAATCCAACTTAGAACTAAGAGGGTCAAATAATCACCAAAGAACTACCAAAGAATCCAAAGGAAGACAGATAGGTCAGAGCAAACCGCGTTAGAGGACTGGAGCGAGCAATGTGAGCGGGTGTTAGCTGGAGAACAATTAGCAACCACTGGCAGGGACTGACAGTGTCTGCAGAGCTAAATACCCAAAGCCCCACCTAGGTTGAGGCAGAACCTGGTGACGCGCCAGCCGGTAAAGCATGAAGCC
This sequence comes from Eleutherodactylus coqui, assembly GCF_035609145.1. Lineage (NCBI taxonomy): Eukaryota > Metazoa > Chordata > Amphibia > Anura > Eleutherodactylidae > Eleutherodactylus > Eleutherodactylus coqui. The sequence goes on from NW_027102367.1 coordinate 737,392, forward strand.
CTCCTCCGGCCGCGCCCCGTAACAGGGGAACTCCGAGCCCAGCCGAGGCCCCGCCCAGCAGTGCCATGGACCCCACACCCAACACCGTACCAGACGCCAACCACCCCAGGAGACCCCGGGTGACATCACCAAGGCCACCAACGACCCTAGGCACTCCACCACACCCGTGCCGCTCATGACCGCCGACGGCCGCAAGTCCCCTCCTGACAAACACCATGCAAATTTTTGAGGTAACCGATGGTCTTGGAAACATAGTCTTCTACTAAAAGCTCTGAAGCAAAACAGAGTAGCATTGAGATTCTACCTTGTATTTAACCTTATGGCCTTTAGTTGTAATTCTCCTTTTAAACATGTGTACAGCAAATAATACTGGTGGTTTTGTTAATGATCATTTAGGGTTGTACCATTAACAAGGATCAGGGTCCAAACTCTTTGCTGATGGAAGTGCAATTCCAGAGCTACAATTCCTACTATAGCTGTCAGGTTATAAAAACACCCATTGTTATTCCGAAGTAATCTCAGGTCTTCAGTAATGGGAATAATCTGTCATTCTGCGCTGTCTTCCTGTTTAAAGGGATAATTTTGAAAGATTTATGCTACCTGAACTACGGGCAGCATGAACTCAAGACCGAGAAGCCTATTGCCCCGTGGGTTCCTTATTCTGATACATTACATTTCATAAATATATTTTGAAGTTTAACTCTCTGGCATCTACTCATCCGCTGCATTAAGGCCTCATGTCCACGGGCGGGTCAGATTCCGCATGCGAGAGCCCACAGCGGAATCTGAACCTGCCCACGGCCAGTGCTTACCTGTCCAGGTCTTCTTTTTTCTGTGGATGTGTGCGGAAGTGCCGCCTCGTGTGCCGGGGAACATGGGCAATAAAAACTTTTTTTTCAAACTGCTGCTTTCCAGTGGGATCTATGGCCCATCATAAAGATTATCTAGTCTTTCTTGTTCCAAAATGGTAACAGAGAATACTGTAAAATCTTTGTTAGGCCCAATGCCCATGGCCGTATTTGTACTGCGGGATCTGGAGTGAGCGTTCGCCCCCGGATCTCGCAGTAAATACTCCCCATAGGACATGAAAAGAAAACAAATTTCCATGCCTTCGAGCGGAAATCAACTGCAATTTTCCGCTCATGGAGGAAAATCGCAGCATGTCCTATTTTAGTGCCGGCCTTGCACGGGCAGCTTCCATTGCAGTGAATGGAAACCGTCCGTCCCACTGCAAGTTTCGGATCTGCAGAGATTTTGCAGTCGGAATCCGACCCGGCCGTGGGCATTTGGCCTTTGGGTAATGTCTGGAAAGGCTGTGTTTAAAAAAGTTGGAGTTGGATCTGTGCTTGTTGATCTGGCACCTTAATGCCTGGGTGATACATTCAATGTAAGCGGCAGGGACATTCTAGTAAATACATAACAAAATTCAGTAACAATTTAAAGGTGATTTAATTGGAAAGCTCTCGTCAGTCACGCAGCTTGTAAAACATTTTTTCTTGTAGCCTCTTTTCCCACAATGGTAACAACATATTAATTGGGAAATAAGGGCACGCCATTGTGGTTTTGCTGCCAATTTTAGTTTACAAGGTGCCAATATTGATTTCAGTATACGTGCCCTTCTTAAGGTAATTTGTAGATTTTGTGGAATATGTTTGGTGAGCTAAGGATCCTGTGATAGGATGGGCCAAATCCGAGAAATCAGGGGACATTGTTCTACGTGACAAGTCCTCCTATATCCAAGAGGCTATGCGCATATTGGGCGATGAAAAAGAGACGGGTGCAATCATGTGAGCAATGCCTAGGCGGCACATGTGGTAGGGAGTAGCCACTCTCGGTCTCTCAGTGGCACAGAAAATTTACACAAGTGCTATCAACAAATGTAGGCATAACCTGACTATTAAAGGAGTTTTTTGATTATTTAAAGTGAAAATTCGAGGCTTTATAAGGTGATAACTAGAGATGAGCGAGCACCAAAATGCTCGGATGCTCGTTACTCGAGACGAATTTTTCGCGATGCTCGAGGGTTCGTTTCGAGTAACGAACCCCATTGAAGTCAATGGGCGACCCGAGCATTTTTGTATATCGCCGATGCTCGCTAAGGTTTTCATTTGTGAAAATCTGGGCAATTCAAGAACGTGATGGGAACGACACAGAAACGGATAGGGCAGGCGAGGGGCTACATGTTGGGCTGCATCTCAAGTTCTCAGGTCCCACTATTAAGCCACAATAGCGGCAAGAGTGGGCCCCCCCCCAACAACTTTAACATCTGAAAAGCCCTCATTAGCAATGCATACCTTAGCTAAGCACCACACTACCTCCAACAAAGCACAATCACTGCCTGCATGACACTCCGCTGCCACTTCTCCTGGGTTACATGCTGCCCAACCCCCCCTGCACGACCCAGTGTCCACAGCGCACACCAAACTGTCCCTGCCCAGCCTTCAGCTGCCCTCATGCCACGCCACCCTCATGTCTATTTATAAGTGCGTCTGCCACAGGAAAAGCAGGCACACACTGCAGAGGGTTGGCACGGCTAGGCAGCGACCCTCTTTAAAAGGGCGGGGCGATAGTCTACAATGCTGTACAGAAGCAATGAGAAATCCAATCCTGTGCCACCTCCATCTGGAGCTGCACACGTGGGCATAGCAATGGGGAACCTATGTGCCACACACTATTCATTCTGTCAAGGTGTCTGCACGCCCCAGTCAGACCGCGTTTTTTTATAAATAGTCACAGGCAGGTACAACTCCGCAATGGGAATTCCGTGTGCACCCACAGCATGGGTGGCTCCCTGGAACCCACCGGCGGTACATAAATAAATCCCATTGCAGCGCCCATCACAGCTGAGGTAATGTCGTGCTTACTGCAGGTGGGCTTCGGCCCACACTGCATGCCCCAGTCAGACTGGGGCTCTTTAGAAGTGGAAACAGATGCATTTACAACTCCCTGTGGACCCACAGCATGGGTGGCTCCCTGGAACCCACCGGCGGTACATAAAAATATCCCATTGCAGTGCCCATCACAGCTGAGGTAGTAATGTCATGTTTATTGCAGGTGGGCTTCGGCCCACACTGCATGCCCCAGTCAGACTAGGGTTCTTTAGAAGTGGAAACAGATGCATTTACAACTCCCTGTGGACCCACAGCATGGGTGGGTGCCAGGAAGCCACCGGCGGTATATAAATATATCCCATTGCATTGCCCAACACAGCTGAGGTAGTAATGTCATGTTTAATGCAGGTGGGCTTCGGCCCACACTGCATACCCCAGTCAGACTGGGGTTCTTTAGAAGTGGAAACAGATGCATTTACAACTCCCTGTGGACCCACAGCATGGGCGGCTCCCTGGAACCCACTGGCGGTACATAAAAATATCCCATTGCAGTGCCCATCACAGCTGAGGTAATAATGTCATGTTTAATGCAGGTGGGCTTCGGCCCACACTGCATGCCCCAGTCAGACTGGGGTTCTTTAGAAGTGGACACATGCAGTTACAACTCCGTGTGGACCGACAGCATGGGTGGCTCCCTGGAACCCACTGGCGGTACATAAATATATCCCATTGCAGTGCCCAGCACAGCTGAGGTAATGTCAGCTTTAATGCAGGTGGGCTAAAAATTAATTTGATTACACTGTAGGCGAGGGCCCACAAAAATTGCTGTACCAACAGTACTAATGTACCTCTGAAAAATTGCCCATGCCCAACCAAGAGGGCAGGTGAAACCCATTAATCGCTTTGGTTAATGTGGCTTAATTTGTAACTAGGCCTGGAGGCAGCCCAGTTACAATAAAAATTGGTTCAGGTGAAAGTTTCAACGCTTTAATGAGCATTGAAACGTATAAAAATTGTTTACAAAAATTATATGACTGAGCCTTGTGGGCCTTAGAAAAATTGCCCGTTCGGCGTGATTATGTGAGGTTTCAGGAGGAGGAGCAGGAGGAGGAGGAGGAATATTATACACAGATAGATGAAGCGAAAAGGTCCCCGTTTTGGATGGTGATAGAGAACGATGCTTCCATCCGCGGGTGCAGCCTACGCATTGCTTAGGTATCGCTGCTGTCCGCTGGTGGAGAAGAGAAGTCTAGGGAAATCCAGGCTTTGTTCATCTTGATGAGTGTTAGCCTGTCAGCACTGTCGGTTGACAGGTGGGTACGCTTATCCGTGATGATTCCCCCAGCCACACTAAACACACTCTGTGACAAGACGCTAGCCGCAGGACAAGCAAGCACCTCCAGGGCATACAGCGCGAGTTCAGGCCACGTGTCCAGCTTCAACACCCAGTAGTTGTAGGGGGCAGAGGCATCACCGAGGATGGTGCTGCAATCGGCTACGTACTCCCTCACCATCCTTTTACAGTGCTCCCGCCAACTCAGCCTTGACTGGGGACCGGTGACACAGTCTTGCTGGGGAGCCATAAAGCTGTCAAAGGCCTTAGAGAGTGTTCCCCTGCCTGCGCTGTACATGCTGCCTGATCTCTGCGCCTCCCCTGCTACCTGGGCCTCGGAAATGCGCCTTCGGCCACTAGCGCTGTCGGATGGGAAGTTTACCATCAGTTTGTCCACCAGCGCACTGTGGTATAGCATCATTCTCGAACCCCTTTCGTCTTCGGGAATGAGAGTGCAAAGGCTCTCCTTATACCGTGGATCGAGCAGTGTGTACACCCAGTAATTCGTAGTGGCCAGAATGTGTGTAACGCGAGGGTCACGAGAAAGGCATCCTAACATGAAGTCAGCCATGTGTGCCAGGGTACCTGCCAGGGTACCTCCTCCTCCTCCTCCTCTGGCCATACACGCTGAAAGGATGACAGGCAAGCTGCATCTGTACCCTCAGCAGTGGGCCAAGCTGTCTCTTCCCCCTCCTCCTCATGCTCCTCCCCCTCCTCCTCCTCTGGCCATACACGCTGAAAGGATGACAGGCAAGCAGCATCTGTCCCCTCAGCAGTGGGACAAGCTGTCTCTTCCCCCTCCTCCTCATGCTCCTCCCCCTCCTCCTCAACGCGCTGAGATATAGACATGAGGTTGCTCTGACTATCCAGCGACATACTGTCTTCCCCCGCCTCCGTTTCTGATTCCAAAGCGTCTGCCTTTATGCTTTGCAGGGAACTTCTCAAGAGGCATAGCAGAGGAATGGTAACGCTAATGATTGCAGCATCCCCGCTCACCATCTGGGTAGACTCCTCAAATTTTCCAAGGACCTGGCAGATGGCTGCCAACCAGGCCCACTCTTCTGTAAATAATTGAGGAGGCTGACTCCCACTGCGCCGCGCAAGTTGGAGCTGGTATTCCACTATAGCTCTACGCTGCTCATAGAGTCTGGCCAACATGTGGAGCGTAGAGTTCCACTGTGTGGGCACGTCACACAGCAGTCGGTGCACTGGCAGATTAAACCGATGTTGCAGGGTCCGCAGGGTGGCAGCGTGCGTGTGGGATTTGCGGAAATGTGCGCAGAGCTGGCGCACCTTTACGAGCAGGTATGACAAGTGGGGGTAGCTTTTCAGAAAGCGCTGAACCACCAAATTAAAGACATGGGCCAGGCATGGCACGTGCGTGAGGCTGCCGAGCTGCAGAGCCGCCACCAGGTTACGGCCGTTGTCACACACGATCATGCCCGGTTGGAGGCTCAGGGGCGCAAGCCAACGGTCGGTCTGCACTGTCAGACCCTGCAGCAGTTCGTGGGCCGTGTGGCTCTTCTCTCCTAAGCTGAGTAGTTTCAGCACGGCCTGCTGACGCTTGCCCACCGCTGTGCTGCCACGCCGCGTGACACCGACTGCTGGCGATGTGCTGCTGCTGCTGACACATCTTGATTGCGAGACAGAGGTTGCGTAGGAGGAGGAGGAGGAGGGTTTAGTGGAGGAAGCATACACCCCCGCAGATACCACCACCGAGCTGGGGCACGCAATTCGGGGGGTGGGTAGGACGTGAGCGGTCCCAGGCTCTGCCTCTGTCCCAGCCTCCTCTAAATTCACCCAATGTGCCGTCAGGGAGATATAGTGGCCCTGCCCGCCTGTGCTTGTCCATGTGTCTGTTGTTAAGTGGACCTTGGCAGTAACCGCGTTGGTGAGGGAGCGTACAATGTTGCGGGAGACGTGGTCGTGCAGGGCTGGGACGGCACATCGGGAAAAGTAGTGGCGACTGGGAACCGAGTAGCGCGGGGCCACCGCCGCCATCATGCTTTTGAAAGCCTCCATTTCCACAAGCCTATACGGCAGCATCTCTAGGCTGATCAATTTTGCAATGTGCACGTTTAACGCTTGAGCGTGCGGGTGCGTGGCGTCGTACTTGCGCTTGCGCTCAAACTGCGGCGCTAGCGACTTCTGGACGCTACGCTGAGAGACATTGCTGGATGGGGCCGAGGACAGCGGAGGTGAGGGTGTGGGTGCAGGCCAGGAGACGGTACTGCCTGTGTCCTCAGAGGGGGGTTGGATCTCAGTGGCAGGTTGGGGCACAGGGGGAGAGGCAGTCGTGCAAACCGGAGGCGCTGAACGGACATCGTCCCACCTTGTGGGGTGTTTGGCCATCATATGCCTGCGCATGCTGGTGGTGGTGCCTCCCCAGCTGATCTTGGCGCGACAAAGGTTGCACACCACTGTTCGTCGGTCGTCAGGTGTCTCTGTGAAAAACTGCCACACCGTAGAGCACCTTGACCTCTGCAGGGTGGCATGGCGCGAGGGGGCGCTTTGGGAACCAGTTGGTGGATTATTCGGTCTGGCCCTGCCTCTACCCCTGGACACCGCACTGGCTCGGCCTGTGCCCACACCCTGACTTGGGCCTCCGCGTCCTCGCCTGCGTCCACGTCCTATAGGCCTACCCCTACCCCTCAGCATGGTGTATTAGCAGTAGTGCAGAAACAGAACGCTGTAATTAAATGTGCCGCTTATTGGCCTGTGGTTGGAGGCTGACTTCGTTTACGGAACGCCAGGAAATAATTTGGCGCAAGCCTGCTGTAACACTTAGCTGGCTGCGTATTTATTTGGAGAAATTTTACCCCCAGCACACACGGACCCACAACACTGAGCACAGTGACAGGCAGGCCAAATAGATTTTTTTCAAATCTTTTTTTGCAAAAGGACCACTGCGTATATTCAATCTATAAGATGTCTTCTGGCCCTGCCTACACAATTCTGTCCCTGTAGTATTACTGCAGGGCGCAATGCTCTGCACGGCTGATATAGCAAAAAAAAAAAAAAATGTGCAACACTGCTAACAGCAGCCTCCACACTACTGCACACGGTTAGATGTGGCCCTAAGAAGGACCGTTGGGGTTCTTGAAGCTTACACTAACTCCTAACACTCTCCCTGCCTAACCACCATTTCTGTCCGTGTAGTATTACTGCAGGGCGCAATGCTCTGCACGGCCGATATAGCAAAAAAAAAAAAAAATGTGCAACACTGCTAACAGCAGCCTCCACAGTACTGCACACGGTTAGATGTGGCCCTAAGAAGGACCGTTGGGGTTCTTGAAGCCTACACTAACTCCTAACACTCTCCCTATAGCAGCTCCGGCAGCAATAGCACTGTGCCTCAGCTATCTCACAACGCATCTGAGGCGAGCCGCAGGAGGGGCCGACTTTTTACACCTGATCTCGCCAGCCACTCACTGCAGGGGGGTGGTATAGGGCTTAAACGTCGCAAGGGGGAAGTTGTAATGCCTTCCCTGCCTTTCAATTGGCCAGAAAAGCGCGCTAACGTCTCAGAGAGGAAAGTGAAAGTAACTCGAACATCGCGTGGTACTCGTTACGAGTAACGAGCATCTCGAACACGCTAATACTCGAATGAGTATCAAGCTCGGACGAGTACGTTCGCTCATCTCTAGTGATAACATGTAATTTTTCAATATAATGTTAGAACTTGTTTTACAAAGCTGCTGAGATATTGTTTTTGTGATCTCCCCCCCCCCCCCCCTCCTTCCATCCGCTTAGTTCTCAATTGATTAAAGCCTGAATGTTTTATTGTTTTACTAGTCAGGTATACTCAGCGCCTTCTCGTTCTGTAATGATGACACAGTTTCTACAGTTGTGAATGTGCACTTGCAATGGGGCATTGTGGGAGATGTATTTTTAGTACTTCTTGGCACCATTTTAGATAGCAATGTGGAAATCTGAAGCTCGCGCAGTGGTGCGGGTCAGCAAAAAAGGTATTGGAGTTCAATTTGACGATTTAGATAAGTGTTTGGAATATGACAATAAGTGGAAATGATAATGACATTTTGAAAAATGTTCCCATCTTCTGTAATACCCCTTTAAGGGTGGCTTATATTTGGGTTCAATGGGTTAATTCTCATTTGCAATGTTTGCATACCCTAAGTCTTAAAAAAAACTGCACAAGTTTTCTGTAACTGTTCTATTCTGCTGTTTAACAGTTGGAAATGTTAAGTAAAGAACCGTGTGCCTCCGATTTAAACTTGCAATTTGACTGATGACTCGTTTATTTAATTACTTGAAAAAAGGGCACTGGCGTCACATGAAACAGTAAGTCATAAGTCTTTTTAGCACGGTTGCTAACTTTACCCCTGCACGCAGCCAGTTCAGGCCGTATTTTGGGTGTAATGGGAGGAGACAGCAGAGCCACCGTAGACAACCATAATTTCTCCCCACTGTCTTCCCCACCCAAGGGTCTGGCACTCGCCAATCATCAAGAACTGGAAGCCCACATACTCTCCGGCACTATCTCATTGGTTCTGTTTAGTTGACTTCTATATTTTAATATACAGGATTTTGTATATAACAAGGAAATATCTTCCAAAATCTGAGATTTACCTGTATCAATTCAGCAGAGAAAAAGGTCCTTTTTCCACATGAGTGAAATTGCAGAGTCTTTTACATTGCCTTGTGTTTTGTCACTGTTGCAGCTGCTGCATAGTAGGTGTACAAAGGAAACTATTTGCAATGTTTTACACCATTTTTTTTTCATTTTCCAAGATTTTATAATGGACTTTATGAGGAACTATAACTATGCAACTAGCAATCTTACTAGTGCATTATGTTAAATTGTATTCTGCTGTAGCAGGGTGTCAGAATCCCCTGGTACAGGTTGTCTGCTACTGTTGATATATGAGATACTGCAGTACCAGGTTTGGAAACAAGAGGTAGCTCCAATATGGAGAAAAAGACATTCTCCATTAGAAATGAAAGGAGCAATGTTAATCTAAAGGAACCTGCTGGAAGGTTCTGGTAGACTCGCCAGGTCACTCTACACTACAGAAGAACATTCTTGAGATGGATGCTAAAGTAAGGGGCTACCCTAAAGGCTTAACATTTTGCTATAGTAACAGACTGTAAAATGCATCAAAATCTGCACTAAATTATTATGTGCTCCAACTTCTGTGCCATCTTCAGCATAGATGCCTAGTGGACACTTATTGAGTGGTTGATGCCTTGCATATAAATGGGACAATATCTTGCTTCTCAACAAGACAGCACAGAGTCTTCAGTAGTAAGCAGGAGATGCTCCTGGAGCACCATTAGAAAGAGGTGTCATAGCTTACAGAGGGTCTGCGGATGATGAGGCAGAAGAAGAGTAGTGGGAGCATAGAGCCTGCCTGTGTGGAAAGTGCAGTGGGCTCTGCACACAGGGACCTGGTATGCAAGCTGCCAGAGGTCCAGAAGGAAAAAGTTGTTGTGTAACTACCTCAACCCAATGGGGCAGCTGGAGTGCGACTAGAAGCAAAGGCAATGATGCAGTAGAGTTTTACTCCTGACCTAAGGCAGCTTGGACAGTGGCTCGCTGAGCGATAGTTTTTGTTCAAACAATTTTTATTTGCATTTTCTATCAGTTACATACATTACGTTCAAATCAACAAAATGTGCATATATCTTTAGATCCTGCAGAGCGCAATAAAAATCAAACATTCTTCAATCGTCTTTGAAATATTTCTTCACTGCTATTTGACCTAAAACTTTAATTAAGGCCTGCAAACAAATAACATTTAACTGGACTAAAACACATTAGGTGTGTGTGCGGGAAGTGGGGGTGGGGGTAGGGTGGAGAAGGGGAGGGGGTGGATGGGCTTGAGCAATTTATGAGGTGCTGACGGGAGCGGAGCTCCCCTTTTCCCTTTGTTTCTCCAGGTAACTTTTTTGAGGCCTTGGACTTCACAGTTGGCCTGTGTCTATCCAGGTTGTGAATCTTCCCGAAGCTCGGAAAGAAATCCATGTCTGCCACACTCCGTAAAATTTATTCATCGCTCCATCCCCCTCAGCACCCATTTCATCAAATCTCATTAGTTCATTTAGTTCCTCAACCCACATAGTCCTCGTCGGAGGGGAAGTGGACCACCACAGTCTTGGGATAATTCTTCTAACTGCTAGAATGAAGAAGCGTAATATTCCTCTTTTGATTGTTTTAATTGAGCCTGGGAGGATTGAGAGAAGGGCCATTTATATTGTTAGTGATATCTGTGTGGCGCAAATTGTATTGTGAACCTCCATCACTTCCCTCCACAGGGTGGCCACTGTTGGGCAGCTCCACCAGATGTGGGACATGTCCCCGCTGCCTGTGTTGCATCTCCAACATGTGGGAGGGGTGAGTGGGTAGATCCTATTTAGGGTTTCCGGGGTCCTGTACCACCGGGACATTATCTTAAAATTGAGGTCCTGTAGTTTGCATGCAGAGGACATTTTATGACACATGGTCCATGCTTTCTCCCAATCCTCCCTTGGAATGCTCCGTCCCAGCTCTCTCTCCCAACCGGACACGTATGCAGGTGCTTGGGACTCCAACCCCTGTGCCAGCAGCATATCGTAAACCCTGGATATTGCATGTTTCTGGGTGTCTGTAGACATGCAGCGTTGCTCAAAGGCTGTGAGTGTTTTAGTGAGGTTCACCCGAGGGACCAGGGACCCCACAAACCCCTTAAGCTGAAAATACTGCAGCCACGATCCCGGTTGTGTTCCCCTGTCTCCCAAGATTTCCAGTAGCGACTTCATTCCTGAAGGGTTCAGCACCTCCCTGAGGCGTGGGATTGGGGAGGGCGGCATCCCCAGTATCAGGGACCCCTGTACGGTTGTCTTGAATTGAGGGTTATATGTTAACGGGGTGAGAGGGCCCGGAACGGTTATGAGACCTGCGTTTGGCGCGAACTCCGCCTATGTTTGTAGGAGGTGTTCCATGAACGGGGATATCTTGGGTATGTCTTTAATGAGTCTAGGCGGGATCCAAATTGCTCCCTGTAATGATCCCGGTGATGGTTCATTCTCCATTTCCACCCAAAGTTTCGTGTTTTCGTTTTTTAGTATATCAACCATACAGTTAGCTATGTTCGCTTTATAATACATGGCCAGGTCAGGCAAGCCCAACCCCCCTTTTCCTCTTGGCCTAGTGAGTAGGGAATATCGCATTCGGGGCTTCCTTCCCCTCCATACAAACGCTGTAAGTAGTGACCTTAGTTTTTTAAGGAAAGTGCTTGGAAGTTTCACAGGCACTGTCTGGCAGATATACAAAAATTTTGAAACATAGTCCATTTTAAGGGCATTGATCCTCCCCCCCCACGAGAGGAGCAGGGCTCTCCATCTGCTCAAATCCCTTTCTAGGCTCGTGGCGAAAGGCCGGTAATTTAACTCGAAAGCTTGTGAGGTATCTGCTGGCAGTTGTATTCCTAGATATTTTATTGCCGTGTGTTTCCAGCGATAGGGGAACTGGCCCTCTAATTGTGACACCTCGGTCTGCGGCAACGAGACATTGAGTATTTCTGATTTTTGCAAGTTGACTTTATAATTGCTCAATCTACCGAACTGCATGAACTCTCGGTGTAAAGCTGGTAGTCCGATGCGTGGGTTAGACAAATATAGCAAGAGGTCGTCTGCGAAGAGTGCCATCTTGTGTTCCACACCTCCGAAACGACATCCCGCTATGGAATCGTTCGAGTGAATCGCGTTCGCCAGTGCCTCCATTATGAGAATGTAGAGGAACGGAGACAGGGGACACCCTTGCCTAGTGCCGTTTTTAATTTGGAAGACGTCCGACAGGGTTCCGTTCACTCTAACTCTGGCAGAGGGGTCTCTGTACAGGGACATTATCCTCTCCAACATCCGCTGTCCTATTCCGATCTTAATCAAAGTTGACCGTAAGAAATTCCAATTGACCCTGTCGAACGCCTTCTCAGCGTCTATTGCCAGGAGGCACAGGGGACGGCCCCCCCGCTTAGCTCTGGCTATGATGCTCAGGGACTTGATTGTATTGTCCCTGGCCTCTCTGCCCGGGACAAAACCGACTTGTTCCTTATGTATCAAACCCGGGATGATATCTTGCAAGCGTGTTGCGATTAGCTTAGCGAACATTTTAACATCTATATTGAGCAGTGATATAGGTCTGTAGTTGCCGCAGATCGAGGCGTCCTTGCCTGGCTTGGGTATAACCGAAATGTGTGCCATGAGCGCTTGCGTTGGGAATGGGTTCCCTCCTCCTATAGCATTGAATGCTCTTAGTAGGATGGGCGTGATTTCTTCTCTGAATGTTTTATAAAATCTCCCTGTAAGCCCGTCTGGGCCTGGACTTTTGTTTACTTTTAGATTTCTTATGATTTCTGCCAGTTCAGCTGTGGTAAAGTCCAGTTCTAGGGTCTCCGTATCCTCGTGTGGTATTCTGTTTGGGCCGTTAAGGTGGAGATATGCCTCTGTCTCAGTCCCTCCCTCTGAGTTACTGTTTGAGCTGTTGCTTTTTATGTTGTATAATTTTTCATAGTAGTTTTTGAACTCCCTTATGATGTCTGAAGTGGCGTGCACTATCCCTCCTCCACTTACTTGTATCTTGGGGACATGTGTTGCTTGGATTTTGGGGTGTAGGGTTTTGGCCAACCAGCTTCCACATTTGTCTCCAAACTCGAAGGCTCCCCTTCGGTATTTATCTCTTAGTGCTAGGGACCTCTGATCTAAAACACTTAGTATTTCCTGTCTTAAAATGGAGATTTCTGCTTTTAAGGTATCTTGTTGTGAGTTTTTATTTGCTGATTCTTTCGCCTGGAGTTTGTTGATTAATTTGGTCAGTTTTGCTGAATTTTCTTTTTTAAGTCTTGAGTCATGGGATATTAATACTCCTCTTATTACGCACTTCAGTGCCTCCCACTGATTAGGGGCGCTCGTTTTGTCTTTTTTATGTACCTCTATGAATTCTGCTATTGTTTTTTTAACCTCTAGGATGCAGAGCGAATCTTTAAGCAAGTTGTCATTAAGCCTCCATGAGAGTCCTCTCTTACGTTCTCTCAAGCCCGAGAACCCACCTAATACTGGTGCGTGATCGGACCAGATGAAGTCGCCCTGTGAACATCTCGGGGTACAGTCTAGGAAACTCTGGGATACTAGTAGTAGATCTATCCTACTGTACGAATTGTAGGCTAGTGAGTGGAATGTGTAGTCCCTGATCCCCGGGTGCAGTATCCTCCATAAGTCCACTAAATGCATTGCATCCAGTGTGCGTTTAAGTGATCGGATTGCTGCTTTGGGGGTAGAAGTCCTACCTGAAGACGTGTCCAGGTCCGGGTCCAGGGCCAGGTTTAAGTCTCCACCTAGAAGAATCTTGGAGCCTCCTGCGAAGTCTGCCAGCAGCTGTAGAAATCTCGTCGCGTACTTGACTTGCTCCTGGTTTGGAAGATAAATGTTAGCTATTGTTGTAACATTGTTTTCTGTTTCTAGCTTTAGGAAAACGTATCGCCCTTCTGGGTCAATTTTGGCTTCTAGTATCTGGTGTCTAAATTCCTTGTGGAAGGCAATCGATACTCCTCCTGCTTTTTTCGAGGGGTGGGGGCCATGAACCCAGACAGGGTAATATTTGGTCGCGCAGCTGGGGACCCCTTCTGCTTTAAAATGCGTTTCTTGGAGCATGGCCACCATCACCCTCTTTTTGTGCAGGTGTAGGAGTATCTGATTTCTCTTTTGCGCAATATTCAGGCCCTTTACATTAAATGTGCAGCATGTTAGGTCACCTGCTATTGTTGAAGCCATTTTGGGATGTCAAGTAAACGCCCATGTTCCCCCCAGGTGTGGGTTGGGAAGGGGGGGTGGAATGAGAGGTGGGAAGGGTGGGTGGACACAGAGGGTAGGAGACACACGAGACTTGGGGAAACTTTGTATAACTGTATTAAACATGCGGGAACTATCGTTATACGACTGACAGCAAGGGTTATTCAGACCCTCGCTTCCCGGTGGGTTCGTGGAAGCGAACAACTTTTGGACAAACTCGTCCCCGCTTCCTCCACCCGCACCGTACGTTTATTATGTAACGTTGCAAACTGATTTCAACTCCAAATAGGCCCGGGACCCCTCTCGGACATATTTGTATCCGTCTAACTAAATAAATTAGCAGGAGTAACACTGGTTCCTCAAGTGTGGCCGCTGGCTGATGGCGCGCGTGTCCCTTGCGACCCTTTGCGCGCGGATCTGCGTCTTGTTCTTTGGTCCACTTCTTGCCACTCATTTCTTGGCGGCGGGATTGGCAGGGAGCATATGTTAGGCCAATCTTGTAGCGCTATGGATGGCAGTTCAAATGTGGCTAGTAGTTTCGGCAGATCTCCCAGTCCTCCGAACCGGGCGGTCTTGCCATCTTTATTGACAAATAGCTGGAATGGGAATCCCCAGCGGTAATTAATTTCTTTTTCTTTGAGTAGCGCCAGAAGTGGTCTCAGGGCCCTGCGGAATTGTAGTGTGCGGCGTGAGAGGTCTGTGAGGATCAACAGCGGTACTCCCTGGTATGATAGGTCTCCTGCTCTTCTCGCACGCTGGAGAATCTGATCTTTGGTTGAGTAGAAGTGTATTCTACAAATAACGTCTCTGGGCTTGTTCGGATCGGATGGTTTTGGGCCTAGCGAGCGATGGATTCGGTCTATTTCAATAGCCGCGTCTTTGGGTTTTTGCAAAAGGTCATTGAAAAACTTGCGTGCCCAAGTTTCTAGTTGAGGGGGGGTGATGTCTTCCGTGAGGCCCCTGATCCTAATGTTATTTCTACAGTGGCGATTTTCTAAGTCGTCTATCGCGGCATAGAGTTCTGTTATCTGCTGTGCTTGTTGATGTAGTTCCTGCGTATGCGAGTCAATGGTATTAGAGATTTGTTCCTGACTCTCTTCTACTGTTTCCACCCTTTGCCCTATGTGACGGATGTCTTGTTGTAGTACTATAATATTTTTTTTGTGCGAGGCTTCCATGTTTTTAAAAAGTTCGTTTATTTCCCCTCTAGTGGGGAGGGCCTGAAGATGTGCCTTCCAGTCCCATTCTGCGTGGGGGGTTGCATGTTCTGGGCTTCTGTTTTGGTACCTTGTGCAGTCGTTTTTGCCACCCCTATATTCCGGGGCCGGGGGCTCTGGTTCTGGGGCTGTGTCATCTCCCCTTGCTTTTCCCCAATTGGTTTGCTTCTCCCTTGCGGAGCTGGGGCTGTTCGTGAGGGGTCTCATGTCCCTTCTCGTTTCCTGCGGGTCCGGGTAATGGGGCTGGTGGGAGGGGGAGGGGTGTCTTCTCGCCTCTGCACTTTGACCTTCGTACGGGGGGTTCTATGCTGCATCTTGGTGTGAGGAGGCCCCCTTTAAGCTGCCCTTCTGCGGGGCTTTTAGAGTGTCCTCGTTCCTCTTTTCTTCTGCTCTGGCAAGAGCTGGGGAATCTGTATAAAGTTCCTCCATGCTGCCCCCTCCTCCCTGTGTGCTCGTGCAGGGCTGTTTGGCCATTGTGCTATTTAATGTGCGCCCTTCTCGAGCGCTGGCCCTGAGACTGCTCTCCCTCTCCTGCTCGTTCGTCAGGGGTTCGCCTGCTGGGGGCCCCGTTGCCTCCGCTCCCATTACCTGTCCGTCGGACCCGTTCTCTTCTCGCTTCTCCGCTCTGGATGCGGCGCTCTCGCTGTGCGCTGTGTTCAGCCGCCGGCCGGTCACGTGGTCTTCCTCCTTCTCCCCTGCCGGCGCCATCTTGCTCCTCTCTCCGCTTCCTCCTGGCTCCGTCTGTGGTCGCAGGTAAGCCGTGAGTCGTCCTCCCAGCGTGCCCGCCGTCTTCTTTGGTGTCTCCAGCGTCTTTCTTTTGCCTATGCTGAACTGCTGTGGGGTCCCGGTCTCCTCCGGAGCTGTTTTGCGGTGCTGGGCTCGGGAGCGGTGCAGGAACGCGACCTATCCGCTCATTCGCTGGCCACGCCCCCTCCGCTCATTTGCTGGCCACGCCCCCTCCGCTCATTCGCTGGCCACGCCCCCTGAGCGATAGTTTTGCACAGGGACATGTTGCGCATCTGTGTCTGACAGGTTATCTCATGTAAAAGGGTCCTAACTCCTGAAAATGGGACCGGGTGAAATGGGTTGCAGGTGTGGAATATGACAGCAGTTATGCAGAGACTTTACACAAGTTCGGTTAAACAAACAATGCTTTACTAAATTAGAATAAAAAATCATATGGCGATAGCATACAATGGTATTATTTGGATACACTGCAGTTTACAAACATTCAGCAATGCTTTAACTTGGTCCATACCGTACAAATAGGGTGTCCTTAATATTTTGCACACAATATAGAATTATCACAGTCAATAAATGGTTTACCCTGGCCAGGGGTAAATAGCCCCACAGATGCTGGTGGAAAGTAGAAGTCTCCTTTAAAATAATTTAGTTCGGCAGGAACTTCAGTTAACGAAATGACTAAATCTGCTAACCGAAATATTCAATCACTGTTCCCTGAACAAATTATTAGCACAGAACCTCTAGGGAGGCCGGGCAGTGATTAAGTAAGAACTATCCGTTTTAGGGTGGCTTCACACAAGCGTGTTTTTGTGCGTACATAGGTGTGTACATAAGTGCGCACTCATGTACTTGCAAAAACACACGTGAATGCAGGTCTGTGCATTGTTTAAAATGGAGCCGCGGCTGCTGCAGGCGGCTCCATTGAAAACAATGGTCTGCCGGCACCCCTGCATTGTTTTTCAGGGAAGGTCTTTACATATAAGCCCTTCCCTGAAAAATCAAAAATTTTAGTATAAAAAAAAAAATAAATAAATAAACTTACCTGTCCACCGCTGCCATGTACTCTGCAGGGATGAAGAACACATCTGCCGCATGCGGCAGATGTTTCCTTCATCCCTGCTAGTAAAAAGAATTCCTTGTTACTACATCTGCCACATCTGTGACAGATGCAGCAAAGGAATTCTTCAATTCTCTACCGCAGCTGTCACACATGACAGCTGGGGTAGAGGATGCTCCTGCCGGCACCCTGTCATTGGTTTTCAGGGAAGGGCTTTAAATATAAGCCATTCCCTGAAAATCAAGTAAAAGGGCTGTAAAAAACAACAACAAAATAGATACTCACCTTGCTTCAGCTGCCGGGGCTCAGCCACATCTTCTCCTGCTGGCCCCTGCTCTGTAGTGCTGATCTATCAGCAGGTGGGGATTTGAAATCTCCGCCTGCTAAAACAACTAAATGTGCTTGGCTGAGGTGCTCAGCCAATCACAGGCAGCTCTCGCTGAATGAATGACAGGCCAGATGTGTTCTTCATCCCTGCGGGGTACACGGCAGCGGCGGACGGGTAAGTTTATTTTTTTATTTATTTTTTACACTAAAATTTTTGTTTTTCAGGGAAGGGCTTATATGTAAAGCCCTTCCATGAAAAACAAATCAAGGGTGCCGGCAGACCATTGCTTCCAATGGAGCCGCTGGGAGCAGCCGCGGCTCCATTGAAAACAATGCATGCATTCATTATGGTGCACACATGTCCTATCTTTGCAGGCACATGCCTGTAAAGCACAGACATGTGCACACACCATAGGGAATGCATTGGGGCCAATAGACGTGTGTTTTTGTGCGTGCTTCTGCACGCACAAAATATACGCTCGTCTGAAGCCACCCTTACTGGTGATGAGCCTGGGTGATGGCACTCATGATTACATACCACCAAAACTTTAATATCCAGATACTGGCGCTCAGTCTTTTTGCTCTCACTGGTGATTTCTTTCCCAGTGAAAGTTCGGCACTTGTGGTCGATAGTTGCAGCTGACATCTGCTTGGCAGACCAACCTCTGGCACTCGCTTTGCAGCAGTTGGGTAGTGCCACTTCAGGAATCCAAGTTGATCTCACTCTAGTATAAGAAAATCCCAGCACACTTGGATTTGGGATTTGCTGTCATTCCTCTCTGCAGTTCTTCTCAAGCTCTGTCAGGTTGGATGGTGACCGTTTGTGGACATCATTCTCAGGTCTCTCTAGAGATGTTCAATTGACTTCAAGCCAGGACTCTGGCTGGGCCACTCAAGGACATTTACAGAGTTGTCCTTAAGCTTCTCCTGTGTTGTCTTAGATGTATGCTTAGGGTCATTGTCTTGTTGGTAAGTGAACCTTCTGCTCAGTCTGAGGTCTCTTGCACTTTAAATCAGGTTTTCATTAAGAACATCTTCCTACTTTGCTCCGTTTAGCTTTCCATCAACTCTAACCAGTTTCCTTGACCCAACCACTGAAAAATACTCCCACAACATGATGCCATCACCACTAGGCTTTACTATAGGTATGGTATTGAGCAGGTGATGGGCAGTGGGTGGTTTCCTCCAGACAGAACGCTTAGAATTGAGATTTAAAAAATTCTGTCTCGGTTTTATCAGATCAGAAATCTTGTTTCTCACACTCTGAGAGTCCTTTAGGTGCTTTTTGACAAACTCCAGATGGGCTTTCATGTGTGAGTAAAGCTTCTTTCTGGACACTCTGCCATAAAGCCATACATCTCAAAGATGATCAAGAGAAATTGGAGGCACTAGAGCTAAATTTTAAGTGTCATGGCAAAGCGTCTGAACACTTATGTGAATGCAAAATATTAGTTTTTAATTTTTCTTTTTTGATTACAAAGATTTCTAAAATTCTGTTTTCTCTTTGTTATTATGGGGTAATGAGTGTGAATAATGGGAGGGAAATTGATATATATACACTACCGTTCAAAAGTTTGGGGTCACCCAAACAATTTTGTGTTTTCCATGAAAAGTCACACTTATTCACCACCATGCGTTGTGAAATGAATAGAAAATAGAGTCAAGACATTGACAAGGTTAGAAATAATGATTTGTATTTGAAATAACATTGTTTTTACATCAAACTTTGCTTTCGTCAAAGAATCCTCCTTTTGCAGCAATTACAGCATTGCACACCTTTGACATTCTAGCTGTTAATTTGTTGAGGTAAGCTTGTGAAATTGCACCCCACGCTTCTAGAAGCATCTCCCACAAGTTGGATTGGTTGGATGGGCACTTCTGGCGTACCATACGGTCAAGCTGCTCCCACAACAGCTCAATGGGGTTCAGATCTGGTGACTGCGCTGGCCACTCCATTACCGATAGAATACCAGCTGCCTGCTTCTGCTGTAAATAGTTCTTGCACAATTCGGAGGTGTGTTTAGGGTCATTGTCCTGTTGTAGGATGACATTGGTTCCAATCAAGCGCTGTCCACTGGGTATGGCATGGCGTTGCAAAATGGAGTGATAGCCTTCCTTATTCAGAATCCCTTTTACCCTGTACAAATCTCCCACCTTACCAGCACCAAAGCAACCCCAGACCATCACATTACCTCCACCATGCTTAACAGATGGCGTCAGGCATTCTTCCAGCATCTTTTCATTTGTTCTTCGTCTCACAAACGTTCTTCTTTGTGATCCAAACACCTCAAACTTGGATTCATCCGTCCACAACACTTTTTTCCAGTCTTCCTCTGTCCAATGTCTGTGTTCTTTTGCCCATCTTAATCTTTTTATTTCATTGGCCAGTCTCAGATATGGCTTTTTCTTTGCCACTCTGCCCTGAAGCCCCAAATCCCGCAGCCGCCTCTTCACTGTAGATGTTGACACTGGTGTTTTGCGGGTACTATTTAATGAAGATGCCAGTTGGGTACCTGTGAAGCGTCTGTTTCTCAAACTAGAGACTCTAATGTGCTTATCTTCTTGCTTAGTTGTGCAACGCGGCCTCCCATTTCTTTTTCTACTCCGTTTAGAGCCTGTTTGTGCTGTCCTCTGAAGGGAGTAGTACACACCGTTGTAGGAAATCTTCAATTTCTTAGCAATTTCTCGCATGGAATAGCCTTCATTTCTAAGAACAAGAATAGACTGTCGAGTGTCAGATGAAAGTTCTCTTTTTCTGGCCATTTTGAGCGTTTAATTGACCCCACAAATGTGATGCTCCAGAAACTCAATCTGCTCACAGGAAGGTCAGATTTATAGCTTCTGTAACGAGCTAGACTGTTTTCAGATTTGTGAACATGATTGCACAAGGGTTTTCTAATCATCAATTAGCCTTCTGAGCCAATGAGCAAACACATTGTACCATTAGAACACTGGAGTGATAGTTGCTGGAAATGGGCCTCTATTCACCTTTGTAGATTTTGCACAAAAAAACAGGCATTTGCAGCTAGAATAGTCATTTACCACATTAGCAATGTATAGAGTGCATTTGTTTAAAGTTAGGACTAGTTTAAAGTTATCTTCATTGAAAAGTACAGTGCTTTTCCTTCAAAATTAAGGACATTTCAATGTGACCCCAAACTTTTGAACGGTAGTGTATATATTTTTAATTTGCACAAGGCTACAACTAGAGATGAGCGAGCATGCTCTGTTAAGGCAGATACTCGAGCAAGCATTGCCCTTCTCGAGTAACTGAATACTCATCCGAGCAAATGCTGGGGGGGCAAGGGGAGAGTGAGAGAGATCTCTCTCTTCCCCCGTTCACCCCCGTTTCCCCTCGCTCACCTCTGCCGCCCCCCTCCCCCCCCCCCACATTTGCTCAGGCAAGTATCCAGTTACTCGAGAAGAGCGATGCTCGCTCGAGTACCTGCCTTAACCGAGCATGCTCGCTCATCTCTAGCCACAACATAAAATGTAAATAAAAGTATAAGGGTCTGAAGATTTTCCAGACCCAATATAGTACAGCCAACCATGACAGCTGGCACGCTACATAAATTGAGTAGGTGGCTATGCTACTCTAGCATGTCCGCTGCCATTTAGTTTTAATGGCTGTCTGTGCTACACAAATAGTCTCGCTACCTCTGTAGCATGCTAATGAGATTTGTGTTAGCATTGCTACAATTGTACGTAGGTTCACCTTGGCAAGAGTTGAGGCCAACGCAAGTAAGTGGGGTCACAAAACAATTTCAAAAGTAAATAATAAAGACAATGCACAGAGGCTTGTGGATTATCAAGCTGGGAATACGTGTTTTTACAGTGGTACCATAAACACACGGTGTCCTACTAAGTCTGCCATGTAAATCCCATTCTAGGAAGAGCTGGGGCTTAGATGCCTGACAGCCAGGCTCCTGCTCTAACTGTTGGAATCAAAGAAACCCCAGATCCTGGCCATTTAATGACCAGGTCATGTCACCAGGTCATAACCGACAGGTCATGTTTTCAGGATATCCTCTAGTAAGAACACCTGTGGCAATGTCTGAGGCACTGACAATAATTACATCACTTGTGCAACACTGAGGAAATCCTGAAAACATGATGTGTGGGGGTCCCTGAGGACTGGAGTTGGGGAACAGATTAAAGGATGTTTGCAGAGAGTGCTGCTTACATTTGCTTACCCGGATAAAACAGCGTGCTCTGATCCTGGACAGGTCATTCCCATGATGTCTAGTTATTTATTGTACAAATTTGCCGATCATTACCATAATGGTTTTCTGCATCAATGACTAATAGAATAGTTAACTGTTTAAAAAAACCCTTTTTTTATGCTTTTTCTCATATTGCCATAAAAAAAAGGTTAAAAAAATTAAAACCCCACATATTTGGTATTGTCGCGTCTACAACGACGCGTACAATAAGCTGCACATGCTTTTGAGTGTGCATGGAAAAAAGCGTAAAAAAAAAGCTACAAAACTGAGGCAAAATGCTACTTTTTAGCATTTTGCCTCCCTAAAAATGCAATAAAAGTGATCAAAAAACCCGTATGTACCCCAAAATGGTACCAATAAAAACTGCAGCTCGTCTCACAAATAATAAGCCCTCACAGAGCTCCGTACATAAAAAAATTAAAAAGTTACAGGACTTTGAATGCAGCGATTTAGAAAAAAAAAAAAGATTTAAAAAAAAAAAGGGATTTTATTGCAGAAAAGTGGAAAAAAAAATGTAAGAATTTTGGTATCGTTGTAACCGTACCGACCCGCAGAAAAAATGGAATGTCTCATTTATGCTGCATGATTAACGCTGTAAAAAAAGAAAAAAAAATCTATGGCAGAATTGATGCGTTTTCTCTCCATGCTATCATAAAAAAAAATAAAAGTTTTACAATATAGTCAATGTATCCAAAAGTGGCACGGATAAAAACTACAGTTTGCCACGCAAAAAACAAGCCCTTATACGGCCGCATCGACGGAAAAATAAAAAAGTTATGGCTTTGATAAACGGAGAAGAAAATCCGCCAAAAATTGTTGCGTCCTTAAGCCTAAAGTAGGCCATGTCATGAAGGGGTTAAATAATTAAAATCTGTTACTATTAAAGGGATATTCCGGTTACCCAAAGTTGCTGTCAGAGAATGGTAATCAAACGTTTTTAAGGTTTTCAGTGTGGTTATAAACCATCATCTTCTACTGGAACTTCAGAAGTGTTTATCTGGTTACGACCTGTAGGCATTCCAGCTAAATAGGGTTGACACCCAGCCGGTAACTCACTGGCCCAGTTGGTAATCAAGTCCAAAGGCCTCGGTACCAGTATTTATTTTTCATCAGCCATATTAATGGGTAATAAAAAATAAATGTCAGGTGGTCTCACCTGTGGCCAGGCAGCAATCCAGCACCATCCAGTATGTCACTTACCTTGTCAAGCTTCCAGTGGGCCATTGCTGTTGTAAACAGACACTGTGACCGCTGACCTCTCCTCCCAACATCTATGTCCTGCATGCACTGCAGATGCCAGGAGGAGAGGTCAGGAGTCACATCCTCTGATCACAACAGTGGCGACCGGATAGGAGCTAGACAGAGTGACTGACATATTGGATGGTGCTGGTTTGCTGCCTGGCCGCAGGTTCAAGGTGGGTAGTGTACAAGGGGAGCCCTATTACTATTGGGGGCCACTACTAGGGGCATTATTACTACTGGGGACCACTACTGGGAGCACTGTTACTAATAGAAGCACTATTGCTACAAGAGGCACTGTTACTACTGCAGACACTGTCACTAATGGGGCCACTACTGGGTGCATTGTTACTATGGGGACACTACTGTGGGCACTATTACTACTGGGGCATCTCTAAGAGCACTGTTATTATTGGGGCCATTTCTGGGGGTACTATTACTACTATGAGCACTGTTACCATTGAGTCACTTCTGGGGGCATTATTACTACTGCAGTCACTGTTACTATTGGGGCCACTACTGGGTGCATTGTTACTATGGGGACACTATTGCGGGCACTATTACTACTAAGGCACTACTGAGAACACTAATACTATTGGGGCCACTTTCGGGGGCACTACCACTACTGTGGGCACTGTTACTATTTGGGCCACTACTAGGTGCATTGTTACTATGGGGACACTATTGTGGACACTGTTATTACTGGGGCACTGTTACTATTGGGGTCACTTCTGGGGGTACTATTGCTACTATGAGCACTGTTACTATTGGGGCCACTTCTGGGGACACTACTACTGTGGGCACTGTTACTACTGGGGCCACTTCTGGGAGTACTATTACTACTGCAGGCATTGTTACTATTGGGGCCACTACTAGGTGCATTGTTACTATGGGGACACTATTGTGGACACTGTTATTACTGGGGCACTACTGAGAGCACTGTTACTACTGGGGCCACTACTTTGAGTACTGTAACTATTGGGGCCACTCCTTTGAGCACTATTACTATTGGGGTGACCTCTGAGGGTGCTATTACTACTGCAGGTATTTCTACTATTGGAGCACTACTACTTTTGGGAACACTAAGGGATACAATTACTAGTGGCAGCCACTGAAATTATATAGGTAAAACTAGATTTTCATCTAAGAACTAATTAATGTAAGAAGGTAAATGTGATGGTGATGGGCCTTATTTCAACATATGTGATAATAATATAATTATAGAATAATTTTTAAGAAACCAATGCCATTTAACTTAGGGAGGCATTTCAGAAATGATGTCTACTCTTGAATCCAACATTGTCACAGGCAGTAAATTAGAGGTGGAGAACTGCTGAGTATATAACTAATGGTTAACTCGATCCAAAAAAGTACATAAAAGGCCTTTCTGAACTTCTTGCCCTTCTTAATGACTTTTCTTCTCAATGTTAATAGTGAAGATTTTTCACTCAAAATATTCAATAATAATTTAATAACAAAATGCCCAGATTACAGATTCCAGAAATCATCACATTTGCGGTGTGGGACTACCTTGTTTTTGGGTCGTTGTTTTTGATATCTGCAGGAATTGGAGTATTTTTTTGCTGTAAAAGAGAGAAAAAAAACAATCTCGGCTGACTTTCTTGTTGGCGGTAAACAGATGACATGCGGACCGGTGGCATTATCCCTGACTGCCAGCTTTATGTCAGCGGTGACGATTCTTGGGGCCCCGGCTGAAGTTTATCGTTTCGGGGCTTCCTTTGGCTTATTTTTCATTGCCTATACCTTCGTTGTCATTTTTTCAGCAGAGTTGTACATATGAGGAAAGCCCATCTTTCAATTTTTTGTGAGAAGAAATAGGGAAAAAAACACAATTAATTTTTTTTTGGGGGGGGGGGGTTGCTTTTATAGAGTTCACTACACAGTGCAAATATTTTAGCTTCATTTTGTGACGATACCTAATTTATATAGTTTTTGTTACATTTTAGCAATTTTTTATAATAAAAAAAAAAATCACATCTCCTGTATATAATTATATATGTACAACTGGTATAAGCTATACATTTCCTGTATATAGTGATATTGACCATTCTGATATAACCTGGATATTTCCTGTATATGATTGCGCACTTTACACACAATTTAAAAATTTATCCAAAACTGACCAGTTACTCGTAGTGGTGGTGCTATGTCTTTCATGCACATGAACTGTCAAACCCCGGTGGAACACGGAGACAGCAGGCATAACTAATGGACTGGCAACCAAAACATGCACCATACATACCTACACACATAATAGGGGGAACAGATCAAGAATGTAGGAGGTATTGGTTTGTGGATTGGCCAAGTCACTTAAGCCCGCAAGCTCACTTCAAAGGTCCTTGTTGTCTCGCGGGTCCCTACTCTAATGAGACAACTACACCCAGAAAACCGGCCTGCAAACAGGGTGATCATCTGATTAGGACAGCCCCATGCTGCAAACCAAGTACTAACTCACCCAGATATGGTAAATAATCAAAGCAGATTAGGACACAATTCACACTAATACAGCATGGAAACACATACAAAATGGAACAGGACTGTTTACACTACATCTCTGCAACCAGCTCAGTCACACAGAACACATCAGAGCTCACAACCACAAAGCAACAAGCATGAATGCAAACACAAGGGGGAATGAGTAATACCAGCTCTTTCCAGCCAGAGGGCTGATTTTTATATGCAACAGACCGGTGATGATTGGCTGGCTAGAGAACATCACACCCAGCCAGCTCAATCATTCCACACCTGTGGAAATGTAGTCCTGACAACCCATAATACTACAGGTCCCAGAAGCACAACCTAACAGGTGGCTGTAGCACTCTCACTCCATCTCAGTCAATGTTACTGGACCTTGGTTACTTCTTATGGTTATTAGTTCCACCCACTCAGATTCGTTCCACAGCTAGGTGCCCCAGTCGGCCAATGACTTCCTGCTTTCTGCACTTCACTGAAAATGTTCCCCTTTACCCTCTTGCAGAATCACACCTACTATGTATGGTCAGGTTCAGCACCAATATTGCTGGTGGCATACACCAGGCCTCACTGCCCCTGCTCTCATCCTTCATGCTGACAAGTGGTGGTAGTTCTATGTTCAAGCTATTCTGCTTTGAATCAATCAATAGGCCACATCTTCCAGGCGTAACCAAACTCAATGCAGGACTACAAGCTTTGTAAGCTTACTCTAAGCTTCACAAGCTGAGGTCTAGACTATATAACCTTTACTCATTCCCCTGCTTTGCATAGACTTTGGGAAATGACCTCAATTTGTATAGCAGCGTGAGGCCTGACTTACATGAGCGTATGGTCACAGTTTATTACATGAGCAGGTTTTGAGCGAGTAATACTGTAACATCAAACTGGGTCATGAACACTCAGCAGAGTTTTACTGGCCCGCAAACTGCCGAACTGCGGGCTGGACATGCAAATCGCCAGCAGGCAAACTCAGAAGCAGCAAACATAACTAAAGGATAGACATAATACACTGACTGACAAACACTCAAAACACTTACCAGCATTCTTGCACGCATAGCCAGTTTGAATAACTATAGAATGAACCAATGAAATTAGTTTGTATTTTGGCCAAGATACTTAAAAGCCAGCGAGCCCAACTTCAAGAGTCCCTACACTAATGAGACAACTAACCCCAGGAAAACTTTCCTGCAATGTGGGGCGATCGTCCTGATAGGGTCGACCCTGTGCTGGAACCTAGGGACCTACCTCGTTCTAGATGATACACGACCCACACCAAGATACAGTTCACACCACACATACTGAGAGCCACAGACATTCAGGAGCATGACACTGTTCACACTGAACATCCTGAACGCTGCACAGACACTTCAGGAGCAAACACTGTTCACACTGAATATCCTGAACGCTGCACAGACTCTTCAGGAACAAACACTGTTCACACTGAACATCCTGAATGCTGCGCAGACACTTAAGGAACAAACACTGTTCACACTGGAAATACAGAATAAGCACAAAAGATACAGAAGGTTGCACAGACATGCAGAAGTAAGGCACAGTTCATGCAGAACAGAGCCTGCTCAGACACGCAGGAGCATGACACTGTTCAGACCAGAACAGACTGGAAAAAGAACAGCAGTCTCACGCAAAGGAGCTGGTATATATATGAGCACAGACCTTAGGGATTGGCTGACTGGGGAAATCCACACCCAACAAGGTCAATCATTCCACTCCTGTGGGACTATGCTGCTGAAAACCTATACAGTACAACAGATCCCAGCAGCAACCCTAACAGTACCTCTTCCTTAAAAAAGGGGCCTCTGGGGATACAGGTACCTAGCAAATACGCTGCACCAATCTCCCATAGGCTGCAATGTTGCAGCTCATACAAATTAGATGAACTACGCGCACAAGAAAAATCGCAGTATGCACTATTTCGGCACATAAAACACGAGCATACACGCCAAGATAGTGCATGGTGATACACAGCAGGTATGCAATATCATTGCATATTTGCTGCATGCTGTGCCAGCGGCTCTCGTTTGCGGCACACCAGCTTACAATGTTGTGTGAGCCTGGCCTGTGATAGAGACAGAGCCACCACCCTGTACATAATAAATAGACATATAAAAGAGCAATAAAACAGCAGCACAACATTTCATATTATTAAACCATTTATACCAATTGCCACTTCTGATAGATAGATAGATAGATATACGATAGATAGATAGATAGATAGATAGATAGATAGATAGATAGATAGATCGATATAAGATAGATAGGTGATAGATAGATAGATAAATAGATATGAGAAAGATAGATAGATATTAGATAGATAGAAAGAAGATAGATAGTTGATAGATGGAAAAATAGATATGAGATAGATAGAAGATAGATAGATAGAGAGATTAATAGATATTAGATAGATAGATAGATAGATAGATAGATAGATAGATAGATGGATGATAGGTAGATAAATAGATATGAGATGGATAGAAGATAGATAGATATACATGAGATAGATACATAGATATTAAGATAGATATAAGATAGATAAATATGAGATAGATAGATGATAGATAGATAGATAGATAGATAGATAGATAGATAGATAGATAGATAGATAGATAGATAGATAGGAGATAGATAGATATACATGAGGTAGATGGATAAATCGATATGAAGATAGATGATAGATAGATAAATAGTTATGAGATAAATAGATAGATAGATACTAGATAGATAGATATTAGATATATATGAAATAGATAGATAGATAGATACTAGATAGATAGATATTAGATATATATGAAATAGATAGATAAACAGATATTAAGATAGATATAAGATAGATAATTATGAGATAGATAAATATAAAATGGATAGATATGAGATAGATAAAAAGATATTAAGATAGATATATGATAGATAAATATGAGATAGATAGATAAATATGAGATAGATAGATAGATATGAGATAGATAGATAGATAGATAGATATGAGATAGATAGATAGATAGTTATGAGATGGGTAGATAGATAGGTTAGACACTATTTGTGCAGCCGTTATTAGTGTAACACTGCCAAAGACCTGCCTTTCTGATTTTGACCTTTTATATGCAGCGTCATATACAAATTACAACTCGGATTGAACACCAGAAAGTTTCATTTCAAATGCAAGCAATGTCAGAAACTCTGGGCATATCCTGTCCTCCAATGCATTGCCTTCTACGAAATTCTTTAATGTGTTAAGAGTAGAGATGAGCGAACGTACTCGTCCGAGCTTGATGCTCGGGCGAATATTATGGTGTTCGGGATGCTCGTTACTCTTAACGAGCACCACGCGGTGTTCGGGTTACTTTCACTTTCATCTCTGAGACGTGAGCGCGCTTTTCTGGCCAATTGAAAGACAGGGAAGGCATTACAACTTCCCCCTGTGACGTTCAAGCCCTATACCACCCCCTGCTGTGAGTGGCTGGCGAGATCAGATGTCACCCGAGTATAAAAATCGGCCCCTCCCGCGGCTCGCCTCAGATGCGTTGTGAGTTAGCTGAGGGAAAGTGCTGTTGTGTTGGAGCTGCTGTAGGGAGAGTGTTAGGAGTGAGTGTAGGCTTCAAGAACCCCAACGGTCCTTCTTAGGGCCACATCTATCCGTGTGCAGTAGTGTGGAGGCTGCTGTCAGGAGTGTTGCACATTTTTTTTTTTTTTTCAAAATCGGCTGTGCAGAGCATTGCGCCCTGCAGTAATACTACAGGGACAGAAGTGGTGGTTAGGCAGGGAGAGTGTTAGGAGTGAGTGTAGGCTTCAAGAACCCCAATGGTCCTTCTTAGGGCCACATTTAACCGTGTGCAGTACTGTGCAGGCTGCTGTTAGCAGTGTTGCATTTTTTTTTTTTCAAAATCGGCTGTGCAGAGCATTGCGCCCTGCAGTAATACTACAGGGACAGAATTGTGTAGGTAGGGCCAGAAGACATATATTATTGATTGAATATAGTCAGTGGGCCTTCCCTTTAAAAAAAAAAATGGAAACATTCTATTTGGCCTGCCTCTGACAGTCCTCAGCGTTCTGGGTACATGTGTGGTGGGTGGAGAACGTAAAGAAATCATACGCAGCCAGCTACGTTTAACAGCAGGCTTGCGCCAATTTATTTCCTGCCTGGGAAAAATCACCGCTCTGCTGCACTTCATATAACACTGCAGTTCTGTGGAACACATTTCTAATCTGATTGAATATAGTCAGTGGGCCTTCCCTTTAAAAAAAAAAGGGAAACATTCTATTTGGCCTGCCTCTGACAGTCCTCAGCGTTCTGGGTACGTGTGTGGTGGGTGGAGAACGTAAAGAAATCATACGCAGCCAGCTACGTTTAACAGCAGGCTTGCGCCAATTTATTTCCTGCCTGGGAAATCAAATCACTGGTAATACAGCATGCTGAGGGGTAGGGGTAGGCCTAGAGGACGTGGACACGGCCGAGGACGCGGAGGGCCAAGTGAGGGCGTGGGCACAAGCCGAACTCCTGATCCAGGTGTATCGCAGCCGACTGCTGCCCGATTACGAGAGAGGCACGTTTCTGGCGTCCCCACATTCATCGCACAATTAATGGGTCCACGCGGGAGACCTTTATTAGAAAATGAGCAGTGTGAGCAGGTCCTGTCGTGGATGGCAGAAAGTGCTTCGAGCAACCTATCGTCCACCCACAGTTCTGCGCCGTCCACTGCTGCAAATCCGAATCCTCTGTCTGCTGCTCCTCCTTCCTCCCAGCCTCCTCACTCCACTACAATGACACATGCTCAGGAGCGGGAAGACTCCCAGGAACTGTTCTCGGGCCCCTGCTCAGATTGGGCAGCAGTGGTTCCTCTCCCACCAGAGGACTTTATCGTCACTGATGCCCAACCATTGGAAAGTTCCCGGGGTCCGGGGGATGAGGCTGGGGACTTCCGGCAACTGTCTCAAGACCTTTCAGTGGGTGAGGAGGACGATGACGATGAGACACAGTTGTCTATCACTGAGGTAGTAGTAAGGGCAGTAAATCCGAGGGAGGAGTGCACAGAGGATTCTGAGGAAGAGCAGCAGGACGATGAGGTGACTGACCCCACCTGGTTTGCAACGCCTACTCAGGACAGGTCTTCAGAGGGGGAGGCAAGGGCAGCAGCAGGGCAGGTTGCAAGAGGCAGTGCGGTGGCCAGGGGTAGAGGCAGGGTCAGACCGAATAATCCACCAACTGTTTCCCAAAGTGCACCCTCGCGCCATGCCACCCTGCAGAGGCCAAGGTGCTCTAAGGTCTGGCAGTTTTTCACAGAGACGCCTGACGACCGCCGAACAGTGGTGTGCAACCTTTGTCGCGCCAAGATCAGCCGGGGAGCCACCACCAACAGCCTCACCACCACCAGCATGCGCAGACATATGATGGCCAAGCACCCCACAAGGTGGGACGAAGGCCGTTCACCGCCTCCGGTTTGCACCGCTGCCTCTCCCCCTGTGCCCCAACCTGCCACTGAGATCCAACCCCGCTCTGAGGACACAGGCACTACCGTCTCCTGGCCTGCACCCACACCCTCACCTCCGCTGTCCTCGGCCCAATCCAGCAATATCTCGCACCGCACCGTCCAGCCGTCGCTAGCGCAAGTGTTTGAGCGCAAGCGCAAGTACGCCGCCACGCACCCGCACGCTCAAGCGTTAACCGTCCACATAGCCAAATTTATTAGCCTTGAGATGCTGCCGTATAGGGTTGTGGAAACGGAGTCCTTCAAAAGTCCACGAACTGCTGCAGGGTCTGACAGAGCAGACCGACCGCTGGCTTGCGCCGCTGAGCCTCCAACCGGGCATGGTCGTGTGTGACAACGGCCGTAACCTGGTGGCGGCTCTGCAGCTCGGCAGCCTCACGCACGTGCCATGCCTGGCCCACGTCTTTAATTTGGTGGTTCAGCGCTTTCTGAAAAGCTACCCACGCTTGTCAGACCTGCTCGTAAAGGCGCGCCGGCTCTGTGCACATTTCCGCAAGTCCCACACGGACGCTGCCACCCTGCGGACCCTGCAACATCGGTTTACTCTGCCAGTGCACCGACTGCTGTGCAACGTGCCCACACGGTGGAACTCTACGCTCCACATGTTGGCCAGGCTCTATGAGCAGCGTAGAGCTATAGTGGAATACCAACTCCAACATGGGCGGCGCAGTGGGAGTCAGCCTCCTCAATTATTTTCAGAAGAGTGGGCCTGGTTGGCAGACATCTGCCAGGTCCTTCGAAACTTTGAGCAGTCTACCCAGGTGGTGAGCGGCGATGCTGCAATCATTAGCGTCACCATTCCTCTGCTATGCATCTTGAGAAGTTCCCTGCAAAGCATAAAGGCAGACGCTTTGCGCTCGGAAACAGAGCCGGGGGAAGACAGTATGTCGCTGGATAGTCAGAGCACCCTCCTGTCTATATCTCAGCGCGTTCAGGAGGAGGAGCATGAGGAGGAGGAGGGGGAAGAGACAGCTTGGCCCACTGCTGACGGTACCCATGCTGCTTGCCTGTCATCCTTTCAGCGTGTATGGCCTGAGGAGGAGGAGGAGGATCCTGAAAGTGATCTTCCTAGTGAAGACAGCCATGTGTTGCGTACAGGTACCCTGGCACACATGGCTGACTTCATGTTAGGATGCCTTTCTCGTGACCCTCGCGTTACACGCATTCTGGCCACTAGGGATTACTGGGTGTACACACTGCTCGACCCACGGTATAAGGAGAACCTTTCCACTCTCATTCCCGAAGAGGAAAGGGGTTCGAGAGTGTTGCTATACCACAGGACCCTGGCGGACAAGCTGATGGTAAAATTCCCATCCGACAGCGCTAGTGGCAGAAGGCGCAGTTCCGAGGGCCAGGTAGCAGGGGAGGTGCGGAGATCGAGCAGCATGTACAGCACAGGCAGTGCAACAGTCTTTAAGGCCCTGGACAGCTTTATGGCTCCCCAGCAAGACTGTGTCACCGCTCCCCAGTCAAGGCTGAGTCGGCGGGAGCACTGTAAAAGGATGGTGAGGGAGTACGTAGCCGATCGCACGACCGTCCTCCCTGACGCCTCTGCCACCTACAACTACTGGGTGTCGAAGCTGGACACGTGGCCTGAACTCGCGCTGTATGCACTGGAGGTGCTTGCTTGTCCTGCAGCTAGCTTCTTGTCAGAGAGTGTGTTTAGTGTGGCTGGGGGAATCATCACAGATAAGCGTATCCGCCTGTCAACCGACAGTGCCGACAGGCTTACACTCATAAAGATGAACAAAGCCTGGATTTCCCCAGACTTTTCTTCTCCACCAGCAGACAGCAGCGATACCTAAACAATACGTAGGCTGCACCCGTGGATGGAAGCATCGTTCTCTCTCACCATCCAAACGGGGACATTTCTGCTTCATCAATCTGTGTATAATATTCCTCCTCCTCCTCCTGCTCCTCCTCCTGAAACCTCACGTAATCACGCCGAACGGGCAATTTTTTTTAGGGCCACAAGGCTCACTCATATAATTTTTCTAAACAATTTTTATACGTTTCAATGCTCTTAAAAGCGTTGAAACTTTAACTTGAACCAATTTTTCGTTAAACTGGGCTGCCTCCAGGCCTAGTTACCACTTAAGCCACATTAACCAAAGCGATTAATGGGTTTCACCTGCCATCTTGGTTGGGCATGGCCAATTTTTTCTGAGGTACATTACTACTGTTGGTACACCAATTTTTTTGGGCCCTCACCTACAGTGTAATCAATCATAGTAATTTCTATGTTCTTCGCCTGCACTCATGGTACAGAAAGGTGTGTGGGGTTGGCCTACACTTTAGCTACATAAATGTAACTGGGGCCTTGTCTATACTGCAGATACTGAAATGTGAAAGAGACTGTTATCTCCCTAAACTGCTGCAATGGGAATGTTACTGGGGCCTGTCTTGAGTGCTACTATTACTGAAATGGAACTAAGACTGCGCTCCCCCTATACTGCTGCTAGTGATATGTTAGTGGGGCCTGTCCCTAATGCTACCGCTGAAATGTTAATAATTGTGGGCTCTGCCTATACCGCTGCTAATGGTATGTCACTGGGGTGTGGAAACAGAGGCTTCACAAAGACATGATGGCGGCGAGGCCATTTCCCACCAACGCTGTTACTGTTAAGGTGCATATAACCATGGACACGTGTAGAGGACACATAGTGCCTCCAAAACATCCCCCTCCTCCTCCAACAATGAAAACATTCTTCGCAAATACCTTTGCATTGGTCCGTCTGGTGGCAGTCCAAGAATTTCACCTTTAACGACACAACAAGAGAGCACCACCACCATCCCCCCGCCACGACCCACTTAATCCTGGCTACATTCCGAAAACCAACTACATAAAACCGCGCTACCAGGTCCGCAGTCACCCCCACATTACCACCAACGAGGTTACTGTTAAGGTACATATTACCAGTCAGACTGGGGCATGCAGTGTGGGCCGAAGCCCACCTGTATTAAGCACGAGATTACTATCTCAGCTGTGTTGAGCAATGCAATGGGATCTTTTTATGTACCGCCGGTGGGTTCCAGGGAGCCACCCATGCTGTGGGTCCACAGGGAATTATAAATGCATCTGTTTCCACTTCTAAAGAACCCCAGTCTGACTGGGGCATGCAGTGTGGGCCGAAGCCCACCTGCATTAAGCACACGACATTACTACCTCAGCTGTGTTGGGCAATGCAATGGGATATTTTTATGTACCGCCAGTGGGTTCCAGGGAGCCACCCATGCTGTCGGTCCACAGGGAATTATAAATGCATCTGTTTCCACTTCTAAAGAACCCCAGTCTGACTGGGGCATGCAGTGTGGGCCGAAGCCCACCTGCATTAAGCACGACATTACTACCTCAGCTGTGTTGGGCAATGCAATGGGATATTTTTATGTACCGCCGGTGGCTTCCTGGCACCCACCCATGCTGTGGGTCCACAGGGAATTATAAATGCATCTGTTTCCACTTCTAAAGAACCCCAGTCAGACTGGGGCATGCAGTGTGGGCCGAAGCCCACCTGCATTAAGCACGACATTACTACCTCAGCTGTGTTGGGCAATGCAATGGGATATTTTTATGTACCGCCGGTGGGTTCCAGGGAGCCACCCATGCTGTCGGTCCACAGGGACTTCACAATAGGGAGTTGTACCTGCCTGTGTCTATGAATTAAAAACCGCGGTCTGACTGGGGCATGCAGACACCTTGACAGAATGAATAGTGTGTGGCACATAGGTTCCCCATTGCTATGCCCACGTGTGCAGCTCCTGATGGCGGTGGCACAGGATTATATTTCTCATTGCTTCTGTACAGCATTGTGGGCTATCGCCCCGCCCCTTTTAAAGAGGGTCGCTGCCTAGCCGTGCCAACCCTCTGCAGTGTGTGCCTGCGGTTCCTCCTCATGGCAGACGCACTTATAAATAGACATGAGGGTGGTGTGGCATGAGGGCAGCTGAAGGCTGCGCAGGGACACTTTGGTGTGCGCTGTGGACACTGGGTCGTGCGGGGGGGTTGGGCAGCATGTAACCCAGGAGAAGTGGCAGCGGAGTGTCATGCAGGCAGTGATTGTGCTTTGTTGGAGGTAGTGTGGTGCTTAGCTAAGGTATGCATTGCTAATGAGGGCTTTTCAGAAGTAAAAGTTGTTGGGAGGGGGGGGGGCACTCTTGCCGCTATTGTGGCTTAATAGTGGGACCTGTGAACTTGAGATGCAGCCCAACATGTAGCCCCTCGCCTGCCCTATCCGTTGCTGTGTCATTCCCATCACTTTCTTGAATTGCCCAGATTTTCACACATGAAAACCTTAGCAAGCATCGGCGAAATACAAAAATGCTCGGGTCGCCCATTGACTTCAATGGGGTTCGTTATTCGAAACGAATCCCCGAGCATCGCGATAATTTCGTCCCGAGTAACGAGCACCCGAGCATTTTGGTGCTCGCTCATCTCTATTGTTGATGTTTTTCAGGTTGGAGAGACCTACTCTGTTACCAAAGTAAATAAGCAGGTAACCGCACAGAAGCTCATGAATGAGGTAATCTGCAGATATGGGGCACCGGAAGTGATTGAGTCAAACAAAGGTACACACTTCACAGGTGAAATAATGCAACACATCATGTCTGCTTTGGGTATATTCCAGGCTTTTCACACACCCTACCATCCGCGGAGTAGGGGGAAAGTAGATACAAAAGACAATAGAGGAAATGGGCAAATTTTGAATTGAGTGTCTTTCATTAGTTTTTCTTTTTCCCAGGAGGGTACATGCCACAGTAGCTGAATTTGGGGAATGATTTTCTTGTTAATTTTGTCATACCGGTAGGCCTCTCCAAGGAATTGTCAATAATGCATTCTGCAGTCTCTGCTTTTCTCCCAGGTCCTACAGATGAGTGTCACAATCTGAAACCAGGTGACAGGGTCTATGTGAAAAAATTTAAGAGAGAAACCTTGTTTGAATGTCCCTACCAGATGTTGTTCACCACCCCAACTGCAGTCAAGCTCGAAGGAAAGCCCACTTGGATCCACACTTCGCACTGAAAGAACTCATGATCCTGCATATCATTTACATGCTATAATGTGGTACAATTCCTCTAACACACACCTTTGACTACTGTACACTAGCCCCCTGTTTCAGAACAAATTAATACAATCAAATGTGCAATATGAAGAGTACACTGAAGGTGAGAATCTAACACCGCATTGTGCTAAGAGAGAAGTTGACGCTCCAGGTGGTAACTTTGATCCACATGTATACATAGATGTAATAGGAGTACCAAGGGGGGTGCGAGATTAATTTAATTCTAGAGATCAGGTTAAAGCAGGTTTTGAGTCCTTATTTGCTATTGTCACTGTTAATAATAATGTAGATTGGATGAATTATATCTATTCCAATCAGCAGAGGTTTGTAAACTACACCAGGCATGCTTTACAAGGGTTAGCTGACCAATTAGGGCCCACTGCATCCATGGCCCTAGAGTGGCCCTGGATATGATTTTAGCAGAAAGAGGTGGGGTATGTAACTTCCTGTATGTGTATTATCCCTTTAATCAAAAAGAGTATGAGTAAGGGACTGGATAATGTGACCAAAATTTCCCTTGTTTGAAAAAGATGAAGAGCCAGTTCCGATAATGCCAACCAGATATGTTATCAGAAGAATGGAGAAATGTACTAGTACTGCACCTGCCCCAATCTCCTAAGATGGACTGTCAGTGGAATTCCCATTTGCCTAGGGATAGTGCAGAAGACCTTAGGTTCGAGCGAGGGCACACCCTGTGGGGTGTTAACTTGTACAGATAGAGGGTATGGATGCCCGGAAATGAGCCCAGGGAATCCATGGCCTCCTTCTGAGGTGAGGTAGGGATCCCCTTCCTAGGAGTAGGGCCTTACGGGCAGTGGAGAAACCCTGATGCAAGGGAGGCGACCGAGGAAGAGTGCAAGGTCTGATGCTTGATCTCCATATAAGTTTTTAGGGGGGTTTGTGAGGGTATATGTATATATTGCCATATGTTCTTTATGCTTTTATACCTGTATGCAAGTTCTATTCAAAGTTAAAATGAGAAAAACTTATATGTCGCCTTACATCAGATATTCCAAGAGGCCTTGCAAGGCGAAGACAAAATGTATCTTGAACACAAGAAGAACCAGACACAAGGCCGCGTGTACTTGGCTGTTTTCCCAGAAGTGCCTTATCAAGATGGAGACCGTTCAACTATGCATCTGAACTTTCACTGTCTCAGGCCGGAAATCCGGACTTCCCATATATGGTTATGCTGTGAATTTTAGCCAATGAGCCCATCACCCATTTCTAGTGATGAGACCAAAGGGTATAAGATCTCATGTAATCTGTAATAAAGCGCGCAGCGCAGTCATGTCCCCGTGTGAGAAACTATACCAGACCTCCGTGTGGTGTTTTCTTCTTTCCGCCGGCAGCGGGGCAAGTGGGGTGGGCCTGATTGGTGCTGTACTTAGAATTTCCCTGACACCATTATAGCGACCCTCCCGTTTTTGGACAACATTCTATCCTGGGACTGAAGAGAGTGGGTGGTATATTATCTGTAGTATACCTGTGGTATATTACCTGCAGATGTTTCTCACTGCTGTCTGTCTGAACTACCGGTTCCAGTTCACATTTTTAGCTGTTCAAGATGGCTGACACAATTTTCAGATTACCTAATCCTCATAGTGCATTAGTGGTGTTAGACTATCAATGCACTATACCTGCTCTCTGATTGACTGATGTTGGTCACGTGATCAGCACTGGCCAATCAGAGCAGTGCACAGTGTGCTAGATAGGAAATTGTAGCAGCCAAAAACCAGGACCAGAACTAGCAGATCGGACGGCAAAGAAGAAAAATTGCAGATAATATTTTTTCAAGCCCTCCAGTACCAGGATATAATTTTGCCCTGAAACCAGAGTGTCGCTTTAACGCCACATTAAAGAAACTGCACTGTACATATTTTGAATTGATTTTCCTAATTTGCAAGCATGTATTTAAGGAGTTTCAGGATTCCTTAGACAAGCGACTCTTGAGATGCCACAGAAGCATGAAGTGTGGCAAGTCACACATACATCGTCTTGTATGTTGTAAGTGTCTTCTTATTTACTTCAACCCATTAGTTTATCTAAATGTTCCCTGGAGAAATCTACAACCAGAACTAAATAAATTGGGTCTTGTAAAACAAAAACAAACAAGAATTTGAATATACCATATATTCATTTAATATATTTACTTTCTCATTTTCACCTATATTTGCAGATCTTTTCACGATTTTCTGCTTCCTAACAAATAGTCTTTTGTGGGGATTTCATCGGCAAGAGAACATATGCTGTTTAGTTTGGAGGCGTGTGTCTTACTGTACTTGCTGAAAGGTAGAAAACAGGCCACAAGGTAATAAATAAGATGTTATATTGAGGGTATCTGTTTAATATATACACCCTCCCCCAAGAAGATGCTGAGGGGGAAAAAAAAAAAAAAAAATCGAAACGCGCTGTGCATTCAAGAATTCACTCAAATATCACATGGCTGAAAATATTCTTCATGGATGAGAAAAGAAAAGCTTGATATAGGTTGTATCTACCAAAGTGTATAGTAGTAGGTACATAATATTTCTACCTAGGGAAATGCTATAAAAAATTCACAACAGGGACAGATTGACCACTTAGACATTAGTGCAGGGCCAACACAACTCCTTGGTGTGACGATGTCTACAATAGCAGTTGGAGTCTTACAAAACTGTGATCAGACTGGAGATTAGGGAGTAGCTTATGTTAGTGAAATGAATGTATGCGGTAGGGATCTTGTATCATCCTTCATACAATGTCATTTTTCCCTTCACAATAAGATACTACAGATAATAGAAATAGTTGTTCAAAAAGCCTTTAGTGAACAGCCGAGGCTGGAACTACCAGAAGATAATCAAAACGCCTCCAGACTGGCCCCCGTGTCGACGTGACGTGTTTCTCGCTGTTCGCATATGTTCCAAAATATTTATACTAAACATTCTATTGTTTTTCATTTGTGTACCCGTGTTCCGAGAAGCCAATCATGTATGATTCTACTGCGCCTACATATGTTTGTTTGACATTTTAGATGTTAAATTCTTCATCTTGCATATTCATGTTGTGTTTGTTTTATCAACCAATGGTAATAAATGAATTATAATTCTGCTGCGTAGACCAGCAGACAAGCCTTCACAATGATATACCAGATCTGTGTTGGGTTTTCACAGTGTGTTATAGCCGAACAGGGTTCTGGCAATGTAATAGAGCTAAGCAGACTCGACAAGACTAACTATTGTAAGAAGGCGATCTGTGTCTAAAGTTTTGTTTAATGTAATCTTGTTTTTATGGTTTGAAGTTTTGTACTCTTAGGTGCTAGGGAACAAATACCAGTTTTACACAATGGAGGTCTTCCAAAAGGTAGAGATAAAATATAAGGCAGTCAAATAATTAAGCTGCGGAGTTGCAATTAGTGAATGTTGCCAGACACGTGGATTGCTGAGAGTTTGTAGTAGTCTGCAAATACCAAAAAACTGAAGGAGTTGTGCCAGGCGCTTAGGATTGAAGCATGCCTCAACTACTACAGTCTGGGCAGAGTACTTGGAGGGAGTTTCAGTGCCTCTAAAGGTCGAGATTGGAGATGCTGAGTTACCGAGTGCCACTGCTTGCATCCCTCGCCAATTTGCTTGCCCACCTCTCACGTATATCTTTCACATTTCTTGCATTGATTCATTAACGAACTTCTGATATTGTCAATTTGCATGTCAAATGAGGTTCATATCCATTTTCAGACTGCTGGTCTATGGCTTCTAATGGACAAGTAGCACAAAATTTCCAGGCACTAGGTGCTGTAAATAACTTGAGGTTCCTGGGCCCTAATTCAAAACCTGTAACAGGGCCCCCAACTATAATGCTTTATTCATAGTACTGGGCTCCCTATATGGAGAAGAGAGACCTTATGGGCCCCCTAAGGCTTCTGGGCCCGGGTGCAACTGCATCCTGTTACGGCACTCTGACCCCCCGAGCGCCAGGTGGCGCCCTGAACTTCCTGCACCCCACTGTCCCTGCCTACTTGCCTCGGCCCTGGCTAAGCTCAAGCGGACAACTGGACGGCGGTCCCTGCACTGGCTAGAGACCTGGCGACTGACAAGATGTGACTAACTAAATGGGGGGACAGAGTGCCGACAGAGAAGGCAGATGGAAATGACCAACAGAACATACAGAGCAAAGCAAAGCTGGAGATGGAAGCAGACAGGCAAACTAGAGGCTGAACTGAGGCTAGCTGCAGACAGGACCTACTAGACGCTGACCGAACCAATAACTGGCAGTGAGCTCAGGTCACTGCCAGCCTTATGACTGCAAGCCTCTGCCCAGGGGCGGAGAGTGGGAGGAGCCGACTCTCCCACTGCTGCATAAGAAGGTGGAGGAGTGCGGGCGGCACCCTACGGGCGGACACGCCCACGCCGCCGCACACTGGCTGCCCCACGCTGCCGGGAGAGCCCCGACTCCACAGGTCCAGGACACCAGAGCCGACACCGGATCAGCGTGCGCCGACCGCGGGACCCTGCGCCGCTCTGCATGGTAACACATCCTCTGCATCCCCTATAGTTACGCCAGTCCTCCCACTGTCAAGGCTATTGCTATCTTACTCTCACTTTCTCACCTCAAGGCAGCATGGCCAGCAACTTCTTAGGCTGCTTTCACATCTGTGTCGGGGAGCAGGAAAGGAGAATCCCCTGGCTGAACGGGTCCGTCTTATGATGGAACTGAACAGCGCTGAATAGACCGTATTGACTATAATGGGGTCCGTTCAGTTTCCACTGAGTTGCCCAGCATTTTACTGGAAGAAAAAGTGCTGTATGCAGTGCTATTTCTTTTGGTATTTTGTGCCGGATCTAGGATGGAACCTTAGAGAGAAGGTTCCAGCGCAGATGTGACCCCGGCCTTACTCTTCAGTTCGGCACCTAGTCAACTCTCTACGCTTCAGAAATTGCCCTTTTTTATGTCAAGGCATCAACCAATCGGTTAGTGTCCAGTGAGCATGCTACACCAAATTTTGGTGCACGCTACAATCTTCATGCAATTTTTGCATCATTATATTGCTGTGGCAACATTACACATTGGAGTGATTCTCTTACAGGAGCTGACCACCAAGAAGATGGGTGGCCGTATGGGAATAAAGTAGGGAACTTTTAGAACACTAACTGCAGTTACCAGTAAAAAGGTAATTTAGATTATTGCTATTTATACAATCGTCCAACCCGCTCTTTAAAGGTAGAACTTTGTTTTAAAGAATCCTTTTCCTGGGCGTGGAGACACACATGTACAACACAAGATGGCACTACAGGTCAGGTACAGTAAAGAAATTGTATCCGGCTGCAAGTAAGTTTGAGCTGATAGACGGATGTAATGGGACTCTCTGACACGGGGACCTGTGAGGTCCAAAAGTAGACAATCGTATATGAGGCTGAATACAGAGCCAAAGATTTGTTACTGGGATCTATCATGTTTTGGGGTTAATTCACAAATAATATATGTGACATTACTGTGGATAAGACAGGGTGTGCAATGACAAAGCTCACGATAAGGGCAACTCAATATACAATAGTAGCGATGAGCCAACTAATAAGTTTGGCTCTGCCGCTTTGCTGAACTTCGGCATGAAGTTCGGTTACGCACAAGTTAGTTCGATCTGGGCTGGAACTTCCCCAATATCCCTAAAACTGCTGTATAGCACTGTCTCACAGCCATAAAACACCCTCAGATCATCTAGGAGTGTATCTAAGTACCTTTCATCTGTTTTTAAGGTAAAGTTAAAGAAGAAACAACGAGGAAGAAAAGGAAAATAAAACAAGAAGAAGGAAGAGAAGAAGAATGAGGAGAATGTAAAAGAAAGAAGAAAAATATTTTTTTATTCTCCTTTTTCCATTCCTCCCCTTTTTTTCTTCCTTTTCACCCCTTTCTTCTTTCCCTTCTCCATCTTTTCCATTCTTCTTTTTCCTTCTTCCCCTTGTTGTTTCCTACTTTCTCGTCCTATTCTTCTCCTTCCTTCTCCTTTTACTGGGTTTGGCTGAGACAAACCACCCATGGTCTAGCTTAACATCAAACCATTCCATTCAGCTGAAAGCAACCACACGATTTTGAGTCCATCCGCTCTCATATTGGTACTTTTAAGATTGGTATTTTACTCAGGATTGTCTTCATCCTATTTTAGCAGATATTTGTTTTGTATAAATTTCATGTTAATTTACATGTACGGATGCTCCTATTCTTTTATGTTTTTTGTCTCATATATATTTTATCACTGTTCAGATCGATGCTTTCATCATATATTTATTGTTCTTATTGACACATTTGTGAGACTTCATTATGTATATGAATTTTTTTTCCCTCTCCCCTCTCCTCCCCTTCTTTGTTAATCACTCCTCCATTATCTATTTGTACTTATCACACAGTCCTATCCAGCCGAACTGACGAAGGGGTTCTTCCCCGAAACGCGTATTCCATTGCTGGTTTTTAATTTCTGAAAAAATAATAAAAAAGAAGTGCTTTCACCATGACACATTGGACTTTGATCTACATCTTCTAGTAGCTTAGAGTGTTGCGCCTCCATACCAGTTCTTTTCACATCCTTTTCGCTACACTTACGCCCACACTGGTGGAGCGTCATCTGGTTGGCAGCACCTCCACCATTCAAAATACTCAATCATTGAAAACTCTTTGTACTCCATAAATATTCCACTACCCTCACTGGGTCTTGCTCCACCCTCCTTTTTCATTTCTTTTACTCACAACATACAGTATGTCACATAATGATTAATAGACAGCTTGGCTCTCTGGAATATAATTAGAGATCAGCGAGCATACTCGGTAAGGCGATATACTTGAGAGAGCATCGCCTTTTTTGAGTACCTGCTGGCTCGTCCCTGAAGATTTGGGGGGAACGCAGGGGTGAGCGGGGGGTTGTGGAGGAGAGAGTGAGTGGGAAAGAGAGTGGGGAAGAGAGTGGGGAAGAGAGTGGGGAAGAGAGTGGGGAAGAGAGGGGGGAAGAGAGTGGGGAAGAGAAGAGGGGAAGAGAAGAGGGGAAGAGAAGAGGGGAAGAGAAGAGGGGAAGAGAAGAGGGGAAGAGAAGAGGGGAAGAGAAGAGGGGAAGAGAAGAGGGGAAGAGAAGAGGGGAAGAGAGGGGGGAAGAGAGGGGGGGAGAGAAGGGGGGAAGAGAGGGGGGAAGAGAGGGGGGAAGAGAAGAGGGGAAGAGAAGAGGGGAAGAGAGGGGGGAAGAGAAGAGGGGAAGAGAGGGGGGAAGAGAAGAGGGGAAGAGAGGGGGGAAGAGAGGGGAGAGAGAAGGGGGGAAGAGAGGGGGAAGAGAGGGGGGAAGAGAGGGGGAGAGAAGGCGGGAGAGGGAGAGAGAGAGAGAGGGAGAGGGAGAGAGAGAGGGAGAGAGATCTCTGCTTTCTGCGCTATTTCATCCTGTTTTTTAAAGTGAAAATCAGCGACGGAGGTTCCCAACGGTCATGTCAACTAACCTTTAGGAAATGTGATGACACTTGTGAATGATAAGAGACCACCGCAACGTCCCACCACAGATCTCCGCCCGCCGAGCAGCCGCACAGCCTGTTTGTTTGAATGAAAGGCTTTTAAAAAAGTTATTAAAGGGGTTGTCCCGCGCCGAAACGGGTTTTTTTTTTTCCAACCCCCCCCCCCCCCCCCCGTTCGGCGCGAGACAACCCTGATGCAGGGACGTACAGAAAGCTTACCGGAGCGCTTACCTTAATCCCCGCGCTCCGGTGACTTCTATACTTACCTGTGAAGATGGCCGCCGGAATCCTCTTCTTCCGTGGACCGCAGCTCTTCTGTGCGGTCCATTGCCGATTCCAGCCTCCTGATTGGCTGGAATCGGCACGTGACGGGGCGGAGCTACACGGAGACGGCATCCTGCACGAAAGGCTCCATAGAAGAAAGCAGAAGACCCGGACTGCGCAAGCGCGGCTAATTTGGCCATCGGAGGGCGAAAATTAGTCGGCACCATGGAGACGAGGACGCCAGCAACGGAGCAGGTAAGTATAAAACTTTTTATAACTTCTGTATGGCTCATAATTAATGCACAATGTATATTACAAAGTGCATTAATATGG
The DNA here is from genome assembly GCF_035609145.1 of Eleutherodactylus coqui. Lineage (NCBI taxonomy): Eukaryota > Metazoa > Chordata > Amphibia > Anura > Eleutherodactylidae > Eleutherodactylus > Eleutherodactylus coqui. The sequence continues at coordinate 781,254 of NW_027102367.1, forward strand.
CCATACAGAAGTGTATAGACCCACTTGCTGCCGCGGGACAACCCCTTTAAGTTGTTCAAGCCAAACGCTACAATAATGTTTACTTCTTTTGTATCAACTTTCACTTTGCATGTGATTAAAAGTCTTTTACAATGCCAAAACACAGAATATCACATACTGTATATTACGGATTTGAGCAAGACCAATAATTTGTTTGTAAATATATAAAAGGCTTCCAGTATCTGTGGTTGCTTTAACTATTGTAAAACGTTGACTGGAGGTGGGATGATTGTCAACAAGGCCAGTAGCACATGGTAGAGGATGTTACCCTCATTAGAGGCCACTAGTCCATGGTAGAAGATGGTGGCCCACATTAGAGGGCAGTGGCTTTTAGCAGATGGTTGGGACTAGAGATGAGCGAGCACCAAAATGCTCAGGTGCTCGTTACTCGAGTCGAACTTTTCGTAATGCTCGAGAGCTCGTTTCGAATAACGAACCCCATTGAAGTCAATGGGGGACTGGAGCATTTTTCAAGCTGACCGATGCTCCGCATGGGGGAGGTTGTGTGAAACATCTGAAAAAAAATCAGAAAGTCATTGAAACACCACAGAAATGGATAGGGAATGGCAGGGGCAGCATGCATGGGTGCATCTGAGGCTCTCAGGTCCCACTATTAAGCCAAATTGGGGGCAAGAGCCTGGCAGTCACCCCTCTAACAATTTACTTGGGACAGACCAAAGGTAGCAAGGCACATGCGCTGGCACATCTTAGCTAAGCACCACACTAGCTGCAACCAAGGACAATAACTGCCTGCAGGTGACACCGCTGCCTCTTCTCCTGGGTTACATGCTGCCCAACCCCCCCGCACGACCCTGCGTCCACAGCGCACACCAAACTGTCCATGCACAGCGTTCAGCTGCCCTCATGCCACACGCTGTCTTGATAGCCACACCAGCCTCATGTCTATTTATAAGTGCGTCTTGGGTGAGGAGGAACCGGAGGCACACACTGCAGAGGGTTGGCAGCGCCAGGCAGCGACCCTCTTTGAAAGTGGTGGGCGATAGCCCACAATGCTGATGAGAATTGATGATAAATTGACGTATGATTATAATTCCAATCCCATGCCACCTCCGTGGCAAAATTGTCAGGAGCCGCAAACATGGGCATAAATGGGGACTTTAAAAAAAAAAAAAAAAAAAAAGGCGTTCAACTACAAAACTTTATTAAACATAAAAAAAAATTTGCAAAAATAAATCAAATTTATCAAAAAGGTATACAGTGCATACAATATTAGGGCTTATTCAGACGACCGTATATTGGTCGGGCATTCACGCCTGGCCGATATACGGCGTCCCTCTCTGCAGGAGGAGAAGGCTGGAAGAGCCGGGAGCAGTGCTCTGAGCTCACCCCAGAGAGGGACGCCGTATATTGGCCGGGCGTGAATACCCGGCCGATATACGGTCATCTGAATAAGCCCTTAAAAACAAAAATGGTATGCTTTACATGCATGTGTTTTTACACAACACTGCAGCAAGGTCTGAAAGGCCCAGGGCAGCTACAGGAGGCCTGAAGCTATTAACCCTAGGAGTGCTGGAAGACACCAAACACAAGCTCAGGGAACAGACAGAATGGGACGACACCCATGTTTGCCAGACACAGAAGACCGTGTCTGAACAGTGCACCTAACAAGTACAAAGTTATAGATTCAGGCATCAAGATGTCAACCCACAGTGTAAGAGTATCTATGTAAATCTCATTCATCTCCGAGATGCTCACCCCTGTCGGTGGCCACGGGGCTCCCACTTGTCAGCACAAATGCATAATTGCTGAGCGGCTTGTCATCTACAAACAAGACTGGGTAAAGGTTGGATCCTGGAGCCGTGCGGACATCAATCATGACTGCAAATTCTGTCAAGGCAAAAGAAGGCATTACTGGTACCATGTACAACACATACTGAGGGGGTAATGCCAACCTGGCACCAGTGCAGGGCAGTCACCATTTTCTGAACTGAACAATTACTTATGAGAATGCAGTCAAATTTTCTTTTGATGATCACAAGATTCATTGGGAGTTGCCGTAATCTTACCATGACTGGAGAAAACACAGCTACACCATACTGGCTCTGCTACATCCTTAGGTCTCTAGGTGTTTATAAACTTTTGGGCATAACACTCACCAAAGGATTGCACATGTGAAGGGATCTCTGCCTAAGGGCTTATTTAGACAACCGTATATATAATGTGCAACAGATGAAAAACACATCAGAGCACATTTACAAAAGAGCACATTTCCCACAGTGAAAAAGTATGTAGATGCCTGTAATTTCCTGGGACTGAGTCCCTTAGGGCTATTTCAGACGACCGTATATCGGCTCGGTTTTCACGCCGAGCCGATATACGGTGTCCTTGTCTGCAGGGGGGCGAGGATGGAAGAGCCAGGAGCAGGAACTGAGCTCCCGCCCCCTCTCCGCCCCTTGCCACTATTTGCAATAGGAGGGGGCGAGACAGGGGCGCAGCTAAGTCCCGGTGCTTAGCTCTGCCCCCACCCCTCCCATTGCAAATAGTGGTGAGGGGCAGGGAAGCGGCGGGAGCTCAATTCCTGCTCCTGGCTCTTCCATCCTCCCCACCCTGCAGACAAGGACACCGTATATCGGCTCGGCATGAAAACCGAGCCGCTATACGGTCGTCTGAAATAGTCCTAAGGGACTCGGTCCCAGGAAATTACAGGCACCTGCGTACTTTTTTACTGTGGGAAATGTGCTCTTTTGTAAATGTGCTCTGATGTGTCTTTCATCTGCTGCACTATGTTTTTTGTATAGTTGAGTCACTCGGTCTTGTTTCTACTTGGGAGGTTTGACTTTTTGGCCACAAATCATCCATGAAGATCACTTCTGACCAGACTTCTCTGAACAGTAGATGGGTGTGCCTGGGTCCCACTGGTCTCTACTAGTTCTGAGCTGGTGGCACTATTGGACATTTTCTGATTTGGAAGGGAAGTAAGCATGATGTGTCTTTCAGCTACTGCACCAACTTAGCCGACCACTGCATCTACGGTCCTCAATGTTGGCCCTTTTTTTTTTTGCCTTTTCAAAAAAAAAACCTGAACAGCACTTGTTAAAACTTCATTTTATTTTGAAATCTTTATTTTGAAAACTGGGAAAATAAGGATTCCGAATCTGGCACCCAATGTCCTCCGCATGTTCCAGCTGCAATCTGACAGGGAAGATGAATTTGTATGGCATCTGGACAGCTCTCTTCCCTCCAGAACTTCAGGCTGGGGTTGGGGTTCTTCCTCTTCCTCATGACTCTTCCAGACTGCACACTCTTCTTCCAAGTCTGCAAGAAAATGAAACCCAAATGATTTGAATGACCTCATTAAGATTCTCAAGTGCATAACTGCCGCAATATCCAGAGGCCCTGGCGACCCGGTGACATTTAAAGGCCCTGGTGATATAGTTCCCATTCCTTTGTGGTATATTGATAGCTAGAGCTCCCAGTCTTCTGTAGCACATCGGTAACTGCAGCTCCCTGGTTGTTCAGCGATGCGCACCGCACCAGCTCCTACCATAGTTTATTACATACCAATAAGTGGATAATTTCACATACCTGCTTGTTTCTCCATCTGCACCAAAGTATCTTCTGTGGGGGCTCGTCCAGTAGCTTCTCTGCCAGATGACAACCACGAGCCTTCAGTAACCTGCCAAAAACTTAGTCAGGTTATATCACAATACCAAGTAAGACGATGCAACCAGAAAATCAGCATTAACATCCTACGTTCTCGATCCATCAGCCCCATACCTTACATGTGGTTTGGAGATGAATTCATTTCCACAATTATTAGTCCACCATAGTAGATACAATACATAGGCGGATACAGCAGTTCCTTTCCTATTCCTATGTACCGTATATACCGGCGTATAAGACGACTTTTGAACCCCGAAAAATCTGCTCTGCAGTCGGGGGTCGTCTTATGCGCCGGTAATACAAAAAAAAAAAAATTTTATTACTCACCTCCCACGGCGTTCTGTCGCGCTCCGGCAGGATGTCGCTCGCTCCGGCAGGCTGTCGCTCGCTCCTCGTCCCCGCTGCAGCATAGCTTTCTGAATGCGGGGCTTGAAATCCCCGCTTCCAGAAAGCTAATACACACGCCGGCAGCCATGACAGCATTGAATGGCTGTAATTGGCTAAAGCACACGTGGCTTCAGCCAATCACACTATTCAATGACATCATTGAATGGCTGTGATTGGCTGAAGGCGCACGTGTTAGCAATCACACCCATTCAATGATGTCATTGAATAGTGTGATTGGCTGAAGCCACGTGTGCTTTAGCCAATCACAGCCATTCAATGATGTCATGGCTGCCGGCGTGTGTATTAGCTTTCTGGAAGCGGGGATTTCAAGCCCCACATTCAGAAAGCTATGCTGCGGCGGGGACAAGGAGCGAGCGACAGCCTGCCGGAGCGAGCGACATCCTGCCGGAGCGCGACAGGACGCCGGGGGAGGTGAGTAATAAAATTTTTTTTTTTTCTCCACTGAATACCGGCGTATAAGGTGACAGTTGGGGGGTCGTCTTATACGCCCCGTCGCCTTATACGCCGGTATATACGGTATTGTGGACTTGACAGCTGATGACCCCGGTGAAGAGAGCTAAAAGGTGGATCCTAGATTTGTCAATGAAATGATTAGCCATGCATTGGCTGTTGGTTGTCCCTCTGTGTCTCAGGGGATATATGAACCAGGTGACCACTACAAATCTGCTGGGGGAAAAAAGGTGTCTACCTGAAAAGGAAATCCCCCTTAAAATTTGAAAAAAATTGCACCCCCTAGTCAGAATTAGCCGGCTCCCGGCTTGTCCCAGTTTTTCCTGGCAAGAGACCATCTCTTAGGTATTCCAATCCCCTTGCTGACATGATTCATTAGTGACCCGGTTATACATTTCATTTAAAGGCTTTTTCTGGGTCAGGCAAGTGTTTATTTTTTGCGCGGGCAAAAATAGCGCTTCCAAAATAACCAATGGGTTCCTATGGAAGCGCTCACATGAAAGAATGTAGTTGCGTAAAACGGTTCGCACACCTAACAAAGATAGGACATGCCGCAGGTCACATGCAGCTCTGCGGTGCGCACCAAAGATAGGACCTGTCCTATTTTTGGTGTGCTCTGTGCAGGAGTTTCCATTGACCCCTATGGGAGCAGGAGCTTATGCAGGACATTTAAAACCCGCTGTCCAGAAGCACATTTTAAATGACTGCTGTAAACTCCTATTAGTCCTCGCGGGGATGAGGGGACTCCCTGAGGGTTCCCCTAATCCCTGCGGGGACTAACAGGAATTTACAACAGGACATTTACAATGTGCTTCTCGGCAGCATGTTTTAAAATGTCCTGCTGTAACCAGCGGGGTATTCCTCCAGCTCTGCTGGTGGGCAATTCTCCAGCAGTTCAGAGCAGTAGGGGATGCTCTCCCCCAGGGATTTCCATATAGCAGAAATAGAGAGGGGGTGGAGTTACGGGGCTTTCCCGAGGGCTTTCCAGAAAGCGTGGGTGGAGGGGGTGGGGCTAGAGGATCCAAGCTCTAGCCCCACCCTCTATATATTTGCTATGGGAAATCTGAGAGAAGCCCTATAGCTCCGCCCCCACCCTAGCCCGCACTGCGGGCATGTTTTTTTTCCTTTTTGCCACACACAGCCAATCCCACTGCGGGCATCTTTTTTTTTTTGCTTTTTGCCACACACAGCCAATCGCATCACAGACACCCTTTCTTCTCCACACACTGTCAATCGCACTGCGGGCATCTTTTTTTTTTCTTTTTGCCACACACAGCCAATCGCACTGCGGGCATGTTTTTTTTCTTTTTGCCACACACAGCCAATTGCACCACAGACATCCTTTTTTTCCCACACACAGCCAATCGCATTGCGGGCATCTTTTTTTTTTCCTTTTTGCCACACACAGCCAATCGCACTGCGGGCATCTTTTTTTTTTCTTTTTGCCACACACAGCCAATCACGCTGCGGGCATGTTTCTTTTATTTTTGCCACACACAGCCAATCGCACCACAGACATCTTTTTTTTCCCACACACAGCCAATCGCATTGCGGGCATCTTTTTTTTTTTCCTTTTTGCCACACGCAGCCAATCGCACTGCGGGCATCTTTTTTTTTTCTTTTTGCCACACACAGCCAATCGTGCTGCGGGCATGTTTCTTTTATTTTTGCCACACACAGCCAATCGCACCACAGACATCCGTTTTTTCCCACATACAGCCAATCGCACTGCGGGCATCTTTTTTTTTTCCTTTTTGCCACACACAGCCAATCACACTGCGGGCATGTTTTTTTTTGCTTTTTGCCACACACAGCCAATCGCACTGCGGGCATGATTTTTCTTTTCTTTTTGCCACACACAGCCAATCGCACTGCGGGCATCATTTTTTTGCTTTTTGCCACACACAGCCAATCGCATCACAGACACCGTTTCTTTTCCACACACTGCCAATCGCACTGCGGGCATCTTTTTTTTTTCCTTTTCGCCACACACAACCAATCGCACTGCGGGCATATTTGTTTTTTCTTTTTGCCACACACAGCCAATCGCATTGCGGGCATATTTTTTTTTTCTTTTTGCCACACACAGCCAATCGCACTGCAGGCATCTTTGTTTTCTTTTTGCCACACAGCCGATCGCACCACAGACATCCTTCTTTATCAACACACAGCCAATCGCACTGCGGGCATGTTTTTTTTTCTTTTTGCCACACACAGCCAATCGCACTGCGGGCATCTTTTTTTTTTTCCTTTTTCCCACACACAGCCAATCGCACTGTGGGCATCTTTTTTTTTTCCTTTTCGCCACACACAACCAATCGCACTGCGGGCATATTTGTTTTTTCTTTTTGCCACACACAGCCAATCGCATTGCGGGCATATTTTTTTTTTCTTTTTGCCACACACAGCCAATCGCACTGCGGGCATCTTTGTTTTCTTTTTGCCACACAGCCAATCGCACCACAGACATCCTTCTTTATCAACACACAGCCAATCGCACTGCGGGCATGTTTTTTTTTCTTTTTGCCACACACAGCCAATCGCACTGCGGGCATCTTTTTTTTTTTCCTTTTTCCCACACACAGCCAATCGCACTGTGGGCATCTTTTTTTTTTCCTTTTTGCCACACACAGCCAATCGCACTGCGGGCATGTTTTTTTTCTTTTTGCCACACAGCCAATCGCACCACATATATCCTTTTTTTTCAACACACAGCCAATCGCACTGCGGGCATCTATGTTCCCCCTTTTTGCCACACACAGCCAATCGCACTGTGGGCATCTTTTTTTTTTCTTTTTCCCACACACAGCCAATCGCACTGCGGGCATGTTTCTTTTCTTTTTGCCACACACAGCCAATCGCACCACAGACATCCTTTTTTTCCCACACACAGCCAATCGCACTGCGGGCATCTTTTTTTTTTTCCTTTTTGCCACACACAGTCAATCGCACTGCGGGCATCTTTTTTTTTTTCTTTTTGCCACACACAGCCAATCGCACTGCGAGCATGTTTTTTTTATCCTTTTTGCCATACACAGCCAATCGCACCATAGACACCGTTTTTTGCCAGACACAGCCAATCGCACTGCAGGCATCTTTTTTTTTTGCTTTTTGCCACACACAGCCAATCGCACTGCAGGCATCTTTTTTTTTTTGCTTTTTGCCACACACAGCCAATCGCATCACAGACACCCTTTCTTTTCCACACATTGTCAATCGCACTGCAGGCATCTTTTTTTTTCCTTTTTGCCACACACAGCCAATCGCACTGCGGGCATCTTTTTTTTTTCCTGTTTGCCACACACAGCCAATCGCACTGCGGGCATCTTTTTTTTTTCCTTTTTGCCACACACAGCCAATCGCACTGCAGGCATCTTTTTTTTTTCCTTTTTGCCACACCCAGCCAATTGCATTGCGGGCATCTTTTTTTTCTTTTTGCCACACACAGCCAATCGCACTGCGGGCATGTTTCTTTTCTTTTTGCCACACACAGCCAATCGCACCACAGACATTCTTTTTTTCCCACACACAGCCAATCGCACTGCGGGCATCTTTTTTTTTTCCTTTTTGCCACACACAGCCAATCGCACCATAGACGCCGTTTTTTGCCACACACAGCCAATCGCACTGCAGGCATCTTTTTTTTTTTCTTTTTGCCACACACAGCCAATCGCACTGCGGGTATCTTTTTTTTTTCCTTTTTGCCACACACAGCCAATCGCACTGCGGGCATCTTTTTTTTTTCCTTTTTGCCACACACAGCCAATCGCACTGCGGGCATCTTTTTTTTTTCTTTTTGCCACACACAGCCAATCGCACTGCGGGCATCTTTTTTTTTTCTTTTTGCCACACACAGCCAATCGCACCACAGACATCCTTTTTTTCCCACACACAGCCAATCGCACTGCGGGCATCTTTTTTTTTTCTTTTTGCCACACACAGCCAATCGCACTGCGGGCACCTTTTTTTTTTTTTCTTTTTGCCACACACAGCCAATCGCACCACAGACATCCTTTTTTTTCCACACACAGCCAATCGCACTGCGGGCATCTTTTTTTTTTTTTCTTTTTGCCACACACAGCCAATCGCACTGCGGGCATCTTTTTTTTTTCTTTTTGCCACACACAGCCAATCGCACTGCGGGCATCTTTTTTTTCTTTTTGCCACACACAGCTAATCACACTGCGGGCATGTTTTTTTTCTTTTTGCCACACACAGCCTATCGCATCACAGACACCCTTTCTTTTACACACTGCCAATCGCACTGCGGCATGTTTTTTTTTTATTTTGCCCCGCACAGCCAATCGCACCACAGACATCCTTTTTTTTCCACACACAGCCAATCGCACTGCGGGCATCTTTTTTTTTTCTTTTTGCCACACACAGCCAATCGCACTGCGGGCATCTTTTTTTTTTTTTTTTCTTTTTGCCACACACAGCCAATCGCAACACAGACATCCTTTTTTTTCCACACACAGCCAATCGCACTGCGGGCATCTTTTTTTTTTCTTTTTGCCACACACAGCCAATCGCACTGCGGGAATCTTTTTTCTTTTACTTTTTGCCACACACAGCCAATCGCACTGCGGGCATCTTTTTTTTCTTTTTGCCACACACAGCCAATCACACTGCGGGCATGTTTTTTTTCTTTTTCCTTTTTGCCACACACAGCCAATCGCACTGCGGACATCTTTTTTTTTTTTTTGCTTTTTGCCACACACAGCCAATCGCACTGCGGGCATCTTTTTTTTTTTTTTGCTTTTTGCCACACACAGCCAATCGCATCACAGACATCCTTTTTTTTCCACACACAGCCAATCGCACTGCGGGCATCTTTTTTTTCTTTTTGCCACACACAGCCAATCGCACTGCGGGCATCTTTTTTTTTTTTTCTTTTTGCCACACACAGCCAATCGCACTGTGGGCATGTTTTTTTTCTTTTTGCCACACACAGCCAATCGCACAACAGACATCCTTTTTTTTCCACACACAGCCAATTGCACTGCGGGCGTCTTTTAAGATCTATTTCATGGAAAAACGTCTTCCAAAATATATAGATTTTTAGGGCTCAGTCAGAGGAGCGGTTTTTCCCCGCATCCATAGAGCAAATGCTTTGTAATGAATGTGGTCACATATCCATTTTTTACTAGTGAACAATTCGCCCCTGCAAAAAAATAGGGCAACGTTTTTTTGATTTGCACAAAAATGCTGTTTTCGTGCAAATGGATGCAACTTTGACAATATGAAATCTTAGTCAAAGCCCTTAAATGAGCCCTAGATGCAGTAAAAAAAAATTAAAATATATATATTATAGCTGTGATTGGTCAAAGCGTTCAACCAATCAGGAAGAGCTGTGGCAGAGGAATTCTTCAGCCTATATATGTATATATTATTATTTTTTTCCTTAAAGAGAAACCATGGCTGATTTTCAGGGAAGGGCTTATATTTCAAACCCTTCTCTGAAAATCACTGCAGGGGTTGCCGGCATCCTATGTGTTCCATTGAAAGCAATGCTACACGGACCTGCATTCACGCGTGTTTGTGCACATATGTGGGTGCGTGCTTTGTGCGCACCTATGTATGGCACACGCACACACTCATCTGAATGCACCCTTAGGGCTCAGTCAGTCGGGCGATTTTTCAGCCCCGGTCACGCGATTTGCGGATGCGCATCCGTCATGCGATCCGCAAATCGCAGGAGAAAACACCCCTGTGACTAAGGCCTTATAAAGCAAAAAATACGATATATACAGTTAGTTATATCGTCTTTTAAATGTACATTTTCTTTTGCCCTATAGCTGCCATGCAGGGACTAACGTTATGCCAAGACTCATTTTATTTGATAGTCTCTATTGCCATTATCGCTACTATTGGTTTTATTCCTATGAGGGCTCTTTCACATGGCCGTTGGTGTTTTGACGTGTGCCCACCGGCGCCATAAAAACGTGTGAACGGGCACAGAAATCTAACGTTTGTGCGCCCGTTCAGACGGCCTGAGCCCAGTGCATATACGCTGAAGCCGCAATGCCGTTGGGCAGGGGAAGAAGACAGTTTAGCTCTGCTAAACTGTTCTCCCCCTTCCCTTCCCCTCACTGACTCTCTGCAAAGGGAGGAGGCGGGACGGGGCAGGAGCTAGTGTGCCAAGCTCCCGCCCCCTCTCCGTCCCTTGTTGGCCGCCAGCAATAGGAGGGGTGGTGCTTAGCTCCGTCCCCGCCCCGCTCCCTCCCATTGCAAACAACTGGCAAGGGGCAAAGAGGAGGAGAGAAGGGGGAGAGAGTTCAGCAGTAACGCTGCTAAACTCCCTCCCATCTCCCCTCTCCGGCAGCTGTCATTAGCTCCCATAGGAGTCTATGGCAGTGGCTATATTCCGGCCGGGAAAGATAGTTCCAGGACTATCTTTCCTGCGTGGCATAAAAGCGCCTGGTATATCACACTACCAACTACTGTCCACGTCACCTTTTACTCCACTGTGACTCTACACCATATATGAATGTGTTGTATCGTGTAACCCCAGCAAGTACTGAGGAAGACGTTCCCAAACCCCCAGACGCGGATACAAGCTGGTTTTAAATGAAAAAAAACTGAGTTCTTTTTTGACAAAACACCCGAGATCAAGCAGTCCCACTTCCATTTTTATCCCATTTCCTCTTCCCCGGGGGCGCTCCATCCATTTTTCTTCCCCTCCTCCACACTATTGTCACTATAGGGGGATGTCTCCCCTTTAAGGGCTCATGTCCACGGGTATATATATATAAAACACTCCGGGTCTCCCGCAGTGTTGTACACATATATAGCCAATACACTCCTCCGGCAGAGACCTTTTATGGGCTGTGTATGGCACTGCGTATGCCTGGGAATCTGTCGTCACGCACATGCGCAGTCTGATTTTCTCTTTTTAATTCCCTGCTCTGAACAGCGCAGGGATGTGTATGGAAACGCTGCCTGTATCAATGTATTGTGTATGGACAGCGTATTGATACACAGCCCAAACAAGGGCAGTGTGATACACAGAGAATAGTGCATGCTGCAATTTATTTCCCTTGCGTATCGATAGGCAGTGCCCACACGCAGGTGTGTATGGAGCAATGGAAGCCCATATACTTTCATTGCCTCCATTCTATGCATATCACTCATGCGTGCAATGCATGCGGAATTCGTGGCGGGAAAACGCCCGTGGACATGAGCCCTAACTGGGGCTGATATGGATGCCTCAGCTATAGTGGGAAAGTGTGAAATAGAAAAGAGGCAATATAAATGACCCCCCAGGAGGTGTTTGATGTAAAAATAAATAAATACAGAATTATATATTAAATAAAACGACTCAACACCGACGCCAGCCAAAATCAGCGCTATTTGCGCCCTGTAATCTAAAACTATACAAATTATATATCTATACAGCGAAACCGAAATGAGGAACCCATTCCCTACTTTATTTTAGTGTAAATATTCTAATTTTACAAATAAACAACTATTATTTAAAAAAAACAACATTTTTTAGCTTATTACTAGATATTTAAAAAAAAATAAAATAAATAAAAAATAAATAAAAAATGGCCCTATATGTCATAGAAAGAAAAATGCAGCAAAAATCATTTTGGTAGCTAAAGAAAACAAACAAAAAATAGGGGAGTAAAATCACCATACGGGTAAAATCCAGAAAAAGTGGTCCTTAAGGGGTTTTAAAAAAATGATTTTTCACAGCAGTTTAGCAGCAAAGCGCATCAAAAAGACACAAAAAAAATGCGCCTGCAGTATAAAGGAAGGACTTGTCTATTAGATGTTCTCTAGCGAGCGGCTGAGAATACAATCCCCTCATATAAAAGGGTTCCCCATGATATCTAACAATCACCGGCTCAGTATATAAACATGGAAACCCAGAGAGATGTGACACTTATCTGTGAGCGGCCAGAAGCTCCTCCGGACAGGGATGATGAAGGGTGCTAACAGCGAGCAGCAGCGGTTACATCCACGTAACGTCCACCTGCAGCGTCCAGAAGCTCCTCTCAGACAGGGATGATGTAGGCTGCTAACAGCAAGCAGCAGCGGTTATATCCACGTAACGTCCACCTAGAGCGTCGAGAAGCTCCTCTCGGACAGAGATGATGTAGGCTGCTAACAGCGAGCAGCAGCGGTTATATCCACGTGACGTCTATCTAGAGCGTCCAGAAACTCCTCTCGGACAGAGATGATGTAGGCTGATAACAGCGAACAGCAGCGGTTATATCCACATAACGTCCACCTAAAGCGTCCAGAAGCTCCTCTCAGACAGAGATGATGTAGGCTGCTAACAGCGAGCAACAGCGGTTATATCCACGTAACATCCACCTAGAGCGTCCAGAAGCTCCTCTCGGACAGAGATGATGTAGGCTGCTAACAGCGAGCAGCAGCGGTTATATCCACGTAACGTCCACCTAGAGCGCCCAGAAGCTCCTCTCGGACAGGGATGATGTACGCAGCCAACGGTTGAGGAGAAGTTATGGGGTGTAGCAGAGGCAGCAGAGCTCCGGTGACTGTTGTAGTGCCGCTGCTGCAGGAACTGCCTGTGTGGACGGGTTCTATCTGCTTCTAGAACTGCAGACCGCTGTGACCTCACAGGAATTCTATAGAAACCCCTGTGACCTCACTCGACCGCACATACACACACCCTCACAGGTGGGCAGGACCGGCCGCAGGCCTCTCTAACCTGGATCTTCTATACACGTTTTGGGCTCATTTCTCACATATTGCGTAAATCCACACTGGAATTCAGCAGAATAATCCACAACAAATTCTGAGGCTTTTGGCGCAGATTTCACTCATATTAAAATGAATAAAATCCGCCTTGAAATATCCACAACCTGCAGAGCATGCTGGGAAGGGGAAAATCCGCAGCGAGACTCCAATCCACGGCAGATTGTTTTCCGCTGTGAGTGAAATCCCCATTCACCGGTATTTGACTCTAACTGGAATTTCGGTGCTAAATCAGCAACCAAACCGGACTATGACCCTTTCACCAATATTTGGCTATATGTTCTGATGAAGCGCCCCATATTCAGCCCAGCGTTACGCAGCTTATGCCGCCATACTGCAATGTGTGAGCCACGTTTGTTGCTACTTGGGGAGGGCTCTGTAATACGATTTCTGTCAAAAACCTAAAAAATACGACAATGCGGGATTTTCACCATCACAAGATCAGATCCGCATGACACTGCAGGTACAGATTCAGTGTAATGCGTTCGTGTAGGCGAATACTACAAGGAATATCGCAGTGCAATATAGCATAAACATGTGATAATCACTCACATTAACACCCTGCAGGGACCTGAACTTAATAAAAACGGCTAGTGTACTAGAATCGCGAGGGTTAAACATCATATATCTTGTAAGATAAGAGGAGAAGCCGTCACATTACTGTTCCCCTGACCCCAGATACCGGCGCTACAAGGGTCCTCCACCGCTCTCCTGCCCCCAGATACCGGCGCTACCAGGGTCTTCCACCGCTCTCCTGACCCCAGATACTGGTGCTACCAAGGTCCTCCACCGCTCTCCTGCCCCCAGATACCGGCACTACCAGGGTCCTTCACCGCTCTCCTGACCCCAGATACTGGTGCTACCAAGGTCCTCCACTGCTCTCCTGCCCCTTGATGCCAGCACTACCAGGGTCCTCCACCGCTCTCCTGCCCCCTGATGCCAGCACTACCAGGGTCCTCCACCGCTCTCCTGCCCCCAGATACCGACACTACCAGGGTCCTCCACCGCTCTCCTTCCCCCTGATGCCGGCGCTACCAAGACCCTTCACCACTCTCCTGCCCCCTGATGATGGCGATACCACCCTTCTCTCGCCTTCATTTATCAAAGCTGTCTGAAAAAAAAATTTGGCCTTGTTGCCCATAGCAACCAATCACAGCACAGCTCTGATTTCTGAAACGGCTCTAGTTACATGACAGCTGCGCTCTGATTGGTTGCTATGGGCAACAAGGCAGGTTTGTCTTCTAGATAGATTAGATTAATGAGCCCGTCTGTTCTTCCTGTCCCAGCGCTGACATGTCCGCACCACATACGATGCGGTGACCTGCAGTAATGCCAAACCTGCAGGATGCTGCGATTACAAAAATAGCCACTGACCCAAGAAACGCACGACTAAAAGAGAAAACCCCCCACAAAGGATCCCTGTAGTGTTTATGGAGCTCCACACTTCACTGTTGATCTACTGCTAAAATCCGGCCGCAGGGTTTATGGAAAAAAATAATCCAGAAAAACGTCCCTAAAAATACGTCACTATAAATGCGCGGGAGTAAAAACGTCCGTAAAGCGTATTCACGTGTCGCAGTCAGGGTGTGGCTGAGAACCACATCAAAGACCGCGTGTACTTTTACCTGTAAAAACCATGTGACCAAAAACACATCTCACATCTGCGGCAAAACTGCCGGGGTTCTTAGATTTGGTGTGACTATACCCTTACACACCGCGCTCCGCACCGCGTGCTTTACACTGTATTTACACAGGCCAGTGCGATATAGGTGAGAGAAAATCGTATATATATATCACAGTTGTAAACCTGCGTTTGTCAGGTTTCTGCGAAACGTTCCCATGTTCAAAATGCGCTATTCGCATCACTGTAGGTGCGTTTTTAAACGTGAAAAATAATAAAAAAGAAAGAATGAGCAGTTCTTGCAGTGGAATTGCCTCAAAACAGGACATGCTGCGTTATTTTGCACTTGCACTTGTGTGCGCCGTGAGGTCACAACCGCTGCATGAGCAACGAGTAACGTGAATATTCCCACAAAGAGACAGTTCATCTGTGCATGCGCCAGCGGAAGACCTCGCGGTGCACATGTGAGACTTGGCAGCGCTACATGGATGACGCCTACTGTGTTATCCACGGCTAAGGAGTTGGGAGGGGTGGACTTTGGAGCCGAATAAGCTGCTAGTAGATGGTTCAGCCCGCCCAGCTGATCGCTCCGCCTATTTTGGCCATAAAGTCATGATGATTTTTGGGGTATTTTCATCTCTAATTTTCAAAAGACATAACTTTTTTATTTTTCCGCTGACTTGGCGTTATTTTGTAAGGCAAAATGAACAAAATGAGCATTTTGCCTCTGCATCTTTTAGGGTTTATATTTACGTTTTTTGCAAGATGAATAGTGCGTTCAATTCACTGTAGAGATCGTTACGGATACCAGAAATGTGGGTTTATATATATATATATATATATATATATATATATATATATATATATATATATATATATATATATATATATGTATATATATATATATATATATATATTATTTTTTTTTTTTTATAGAAAGGGGAAAGTGCGTAAAAGAGTTTTTTTGGTAATTTAATTTTACTTCTTTTTTTACCATTTTTTTTTTTCTTTCATTTTTTATGTCACTGTGGGGGACTTGAACCGTAAAAGCTCTGTTTGCTATGACGTTGCACTGCAGTACTTTTGTAGTGCAGTGCATTATTGCTTACCATAGGCCAGTCTCTATGTACAGGTCATGTGCCGCACAGTGTAATGGGAGACACGATACTGGCCAAAGTCACAACTAAGTTGGCCTAACTTCACATAGGTATGCGTGATACGAGACCGTGAATCCCGCCACCATATCGTGCCCCCACCATGTGAATTCAATCCTCTGCCGCGGCTGTTCTCTCCCCATTGCTGTCGCCGGCCCCATTAAAAACAATGGACGCTGCAATGCAAGATCACGCAGCCAGATAGAACATGCCGCGGTTTGTTTCCCGCATCGCATCGTTCATGTGTATGACTCCATTCACAAGGTGGTGGTTCAGATTTGTGCGTCTCAAAATGCAAAAACAAGAACACTGTCGTGACAGGTTTAGGAACGGATGACAGGAAGTCTCTACAACCAACCCGCTCCCCTGTCCCTACCTACTTGTCCCCCTGGGCTAAACCCCGGGGACAGGGACAGGAGAGACCAACTAACCAGAAGACAGAATATCACAAAATCCAACTTAGAACTAAGAGGGTCAAATAATCACCAAAGAACTACCAAAGAATCCAAAGGAAGACAGATAGGTCAGAGCAAACCGCGTTAGAGGACTGGAGCGAGCAATGTGAGCGGGTGTTAGCTGGAGAACAATTAGCAACCACTGGTAGGGACTGACAGTGTCTGCAGAGCTAAATACCCAAAGCCCCACCTAGATTGAGGCAGAACCTGGTGACGCGCCAGCCGGTAAAGCATGAAGCCCTCCTCCGGCCGCGCCCCGTAACAGGGGAACTCCGAGCCCAGCCGAGGCCCCGCCCAGCAGTGCCATGGACCCCACACCCAACACCGTACCAGACGCCAACCACCCCAGGAGACCCCGGGTGACATCACCAAGGCCACCAACGACCCTAGGCACTCCACCACACCCGTGCCGCTCATGACCGCCGACGGCCGCAAGTCCCCTCCTGACAAACACCATGCAAATTTTTGAGGTAACCGATGGTCTTGGAAACATAGTCTTCTACTAAAAGCTCTGAAGCAAAACAGAGTAGCATTGAGATTCTACCTTGTATTTAACCTTATGGCCTTTAGTTGTAATTCTCCTTTTAAACATGTGTACAGCAAATAATACTGGTGGTTTTGTTAATGATTAGAGATGAGCGAACGTGTTCTTCCGAGCTTGATATTCGTGCGAATATTAGGGTGTTCGGGATGTTCGTTATTCGTAACGAACACCATGCGGTGTTCTGGTTATTTTCACTTCCTTCCCTGAGACGTTAGCGCGCTTTTCTGGCCAATTGAAAGACAGGGAAGGCATTACAACTTCCCCCTGTGACGTTCAAGCCCTATACCACCCCCCTGCTGTGAGTGGCTGGGAAGATCAGGTGTCACCCGAACATAAAAGTCGGCCCCTCCCGCGGTTCGCCTCAGATGCCGTGTGAGTTAGATGAGGGACAGTGCTGTCTGTACCGGAGCTGCTGTAGGGAAAGAATTGGTAGTTAGTGTAGGCTTCAAGACCCCCCAAAGGTCCTTATTAGGGCCACTGATAGCTGTGTGTTGGCTGCTGTTAGCAGTGGCAATTTTTTTTTCCTCAAAATCGCCTCTGCAGACCGTTGCACCTGGCATTAGGGACAGAAGTGCTGCATAGGCAGGGAGAGTGTTAGGAGTGAGTGTAGCCTTCAAGAACCTCAACGGTCCTTTCTAGGGCCATATTTATCCATGTGCAGTACTGTCCAGGCTGCTGTTAGCTGTGCTGCATTTTTTTTTGCTTCTCAAAATCGCTTCTGCAGAGCATTGCACCCTCCATTGATACTGCAGGGAAAGAATTGTATAGGCAGGGCCACAACACAGTTATTATTCATTGAATATACGCAGTGCTGCCTTTTGCTTGTAAAACAAGTGAAAATAATTCTATTTGTCCGGCCTCTGTCCGTCCTAAGGGCGGTGGACACGTGTCGGCTGCGTGTGACACCTTTAAAAATCATACGCACCCAGCTACGTTTTACTCCTGGCTTCGCCATTTGCTTTCCTTAATTGGGAAAAAAAATACCTGCTCTGCCACAGTTAATAACTCTGCTACCCTCACGTTCTGTGACACATTAGCAGGGACACAGCACAGTTATTAAACTTCTCATGTTCATAGAATATACGCAGTGCTGCCTTTTGGTGCCAAAAAACGGAAAATAATTCTATTTGTCCGGCCTCTGTCCGTCCTAAGGGCGGTGGACACGTGTCGGCTGCGTGTGACACCTTTAAAAATCATACGCACCCAGCTACGTTTTACTCCTGGCTTCGCCATTTGCTTTCCTTAATTGGGAAAAAAAATACCTGCTCTGCCACAGTTAATAACTGTGCTACCCTCACGTTCTGTGACACATTAGCAGGGACACAGCACAGTTATTAAACTTCTCATGTTCATAGAATATACGCAGTGCTGCCTTTTGGTGCCAAAAAACGGAAAATAATTCTATTTGTCCGGCCTCTGTCCGTCCTAAGGGCGGTGGACACGTGTCGGCTGCGTGTGACACCTTTAAAAATCATACGCACCCAGCTACGTTTTACTCCTGGCTTCGCCATTTGCTTTCCTTAATTGGGAAAAAAAATACCTGCTCTGCCACAGTTAATAACTCTGCTACCCTCACGTTCTGTGACACATTAGCAGGGACAGAGCACAGTTATTAAACTTCTCATGTTCATAGAATATACGCAGTGCTGCCTTTTGGTGCCAAAAAACGGAAAATAATTCTATTTGTCCGGCCTCTGTCCGTCCTAAGGGCGGTGGACACGTGTCGGCTGCGTGTGACACCTTTAAAAATCATACGCACCCAGCTACGTTTTACTCCTGGCTTCGCCATTTGCTTTCCTTAATTGGGAAAAAATATACCTGCTCTGCCACAGTTAATAACTCTGCTACCCTCACGTTCTGTGACACATTAGCAGGAAAACAGCACAGTTATTAAACTTAGATTATTCATTCACTAGAGGCAGTGGGGCCTTTCGTTTTCAAAAAAGGGAAAAAATTATATTTGGCCTGCAGTCTTGCGCCAATTTATTTCCTGCCTGTGAAATCAAATCACTGGTAATACAGCATGCTGAGGGGTAGGGGTAGGCCTAGAGGACGTGGACGCGGCCGAGGACGCGGAGGGCCAAGTCAGGGTGTGGGCACAGGCCAAGCTCCTGATCCAGGTGTGTCGCAGCCGACTGCTGCGCGATTAGGAGAGAGGCACGTTTCTGGCGTCCCCACATTCATCGCCCAATTAATGGGTCCACGCGGGAGACGGTTATTAGAAAATGAGCAGTGTGAGCAGGTCCTGTCCTGGATGGCAGAAAGTGCTTCGAGCAACCTATCGTCTACCCGCAGTTCTGCGCCGTCCACTGCTGCCAATCCGAATCCTCTGTCTGCTGCTCCTCCTTCCTCCCAGCCTCCTCACTCCACTACAATAACACCTGCTCAGGAGCGGGAGCACTCCCAGGAACTGTTCTCGGGCCCCTGCTTAGATTGGGCAGCAGCGGTTCCTCTCCCACCAGAGGAGTTTATCGTCACTGATGCCCAACCATTCGAAAGTTCCCGGGGTCCGGGGGAAGAGGCTGGGGACTTCCGCCAACTGTCTCAACAACTTTCTGTGGGTGAGGAGGACGATGACGATCAGACACAGTTGTCTTGCAGTGAGGTAGTAGTAAGGGCAGTAAGTCCGAGGGAGCAGCGCACAGAGGATTCGGAGGAAGAGCAGCAGGACGATGAGGTGACTGACCCCACCTGGTGTGCAACGCTTACTCAGGAGGACAGGTCTTCAGAGGGGGAGTCAAGGGCATCAGCAGGGCAGGTTGCAAGAGGCAGTGCGGTGGCCAGGGGTAGAGGCAGGGCCAGACCGAATAATCCACCAACTGTTTCCCAAAGGGCCCCCTCGCGCCATGCCACCCTGCAGAGGCCGAGGTGCTCTAAGATCTGGCAGTTTTTCACAGAGACGCCTGACGACCGACGAACAGTGGTGTGCAACCTTTGTCGCGCAAAGCTCAGCCGGGGAGCCAACACCAACAGCCTCACCACCACCACCATGCGCAGACATATGATGGCCAAGCACCCCGCAAGGTGGGACGAAGGCCGTTCAGCGCCTCCGGTTTGCACCCCTGCCTCTCCCCCTGTGCCCCAACCTGCCATTGAGATGCAACCCCCCTCTCAGGACACAGGCACTACCGTCTCCTGGCCTGCACCCACACCCTCACCTCCGCTGTCCTCGGCCCCATCCAGCAGTGTAGTTCAGCGCACCGTCCAGCCGTCGCTTGCGCAACTGTTGGAGCGCAAGCGCAAGTACGCCGCCACGCACCCGCACGCTCAAACGTTAACCGTCCGCATAGCAAAATTCATCAGCCTTGAGATGCTGCCGTATAGGGTTGTGGAAACGGAGTCCTTCAAAAGTATCATGGAGGCGGCGGCCCCGCGCTACTCAGTTCCCAGTCGCCACTACTTTTCCCGATGTGCCGTCCCAGCCCTGCACGACCACGTCTCCCGCAACATTGTACGCGCCCTCACCAACGCGGTTACTGCCACGGTCCACTTAACTACGGACACGTGGACAAGCACAGGCGGGCAGGGCCACTACATCTCCCTGACGGCACATTGGGTGAATTTAGTGGAGGCTGGGACAGAGTCAGAGCCTGGGACCGCTCACGTCCTACCCACCCCCAGAATTGCGGGCCCCAGCTCGGTGGTGGTATCTGCGGAGGTGTATGCTTCCTCCACTAAAGCACCCTCCTCCTCCTCCTCCTCTGTCTCGCAATCAAGATGTGTTAGCAGCAGCATGTCGCCAGCAGTCGGTGTCGCGCGGTGTGGCAGCACAGCGGTGGGCAAGCGTCAGCAGGCCGTGCTGAAACTACTCAGCTTAGGCGATAAGAGGCACACGGCCCACGAACTGCTGCAGGGTCTGACACAGCAGACCGACCGCTGGCTTGCGCCGCTGAGCCTCCAACCGGGCATGGTCGTGTGTGACAACGGCCGTAACCTGGTGGCGGCTCTGCAGCTTGGCAGCCTCACGCACGTGCCATGCCTGGCCCACGTCTTTAATTTGGTGGTTCAGCGCTTTCTGAAAAGCTACCCACGCTTGTCAGACCTGCTCGTAAAGGCGCGCCGGCTCTGTGCACATTTTCGCAAGTCCCACACGGACGCTGCCACCCTGCGCACCCTGCAACATCACTTTAAGCTGCCAGTGCACCGACTGCTGTGCGACGTGCCCACACGGTGGAACTCTACGCTCCACATGTTGGCGAGGCTCTATGAACAACGTAGAGCTATAGTCGAATACCAACTCCAACATGGGCGGCGCAGTGGGAGTCAGCCTCCTCAATTCCTTTCAGAAGAGTGGGCCTGGTTGGCAGACATCTGCCATGTCCTTGGTAATTTTGAGGAGTCTACCCAGGTGGTGAGCGGCGATGCTACAATCATTAGCGTCACCATTCCTCTGCTATGCATCTTGAGAAATTCCCTGCAAACCATAAAGGAAGCTGCTTTGCGCTCGGAAACGGGGGCGGGGGAAGACAGTATGCCGCTGGATAGTCAGGGCACCCTCCTGTCTATTTCTCAGCGCGTACAGGAGGAGGAGGAGCATGAGGAGGATGAGGAGGAGGGGGAAGAGACAGCTTGGGCCGCTGCTGACGGTACACCGGCTGATTGCCTGTCATCCTTTCAGCGTGTATGGCCTGAGGAGGAGGAGGAGGAGGATCCTGAAAGTGATCTTCCTAGTGACGACAGCCATGTGTTGCGTACTGGTACCCTGGCACACATGGCTGACTTCATGTTAGGATGCCTTTCTCGTGACCCTCGCGTTGCACGCATTCTGGCCACGACGGATTACTGGGTGTACACACTGCTCGATCCACGGTATAAGGAGAACCTGCCCACTCTGATTCCCGAAGAGGAAAGGGGTTCGAGAGTGTTGCTATACCACAGGACCCTTGCGGACAAGCTGATGGTAAAATTCCCAGCCGACAGCGCTAGTGGCAGAAGGCGCAGTACCGAGGGCAAGGTAGCAGGGGATGTGCGTAGATCGAGCAGCATGTACATCCCAGGCAGTGCAACAGTCTTTAAGGGCCTGGCCAGCTTTATGGCTCCCCACCAAGACTGTGTCACCGCTCCCCAGTCAAGGCTGAGTCGGCGGGAGCACTGTAAAAGGATGGTGAGGGAGTACGTAGCGGATCGCACGGCCATCCTTGGTGACGCCTCTGCCCCCTACAACTACTGGGTGTCGAAGCTGGACACGTGGCCTGAACTAGCGCTGTATGCCCTGGAGGTGCTTGCTTGTCCTGCGGCTAGCGTCTTGTCGGAGAGGGTGTTTAGTGCGGCTGGGGGAATCATCACAGATAAGCGTAGCCGCTTGTCAACCGACAGTGCCGACAGGCTAACACTCATCAAGATGAACAAAGCCTGGATTTCCCCAGACTTCTGTTCTCCACCAGCGGACAGCAGCGATACGTAAGCAATACGTAGGCTGCACCCGCGGATGGAAGCTACGTTCTCTCTCACCATCCAAAACGGGGACATTTCTGCTTCATCAATCTGTGTCTAATATTCCTCCTCCTCCTCCTCCTGCTCCTCCTCCTGAAACCTCACGTAATCACGCTGAACGGGCAATTTTTCTTAGGGCCACAAGGCTCCCTCAAATAATTTTTCGGAACAATTTTTATAAGTTTCAATGCGCTTAAAAGCATTGGAACTGTAACTTGAACCAATTTTTCGTTACACTGGGCTGCCTCCAGGCCTAGTTACCACTTAAGCCACATTAACCAAAGCGATTAATGGGTTTCACCTGCCCTCTTGGCTGGCCATGGCCAATTTTTGGGATGTACATTAGTACTGTTGATACAGCAATTTTTGTGGGCCCTCGCCTACAGTGTAATCAAATTAATTTTTAGCCCACCTGCATTACAGCTGACGTTCCCTCAGCTGTGTTGGGCAATGCAATGGGATATTTTTATGTACCGCCGGTGGGTTCCAGGGAGCCACCCATGCTGTAGGTGCACACGGAGTTTTTAATACATGTGTCCACTTCTAAAGAACCCCAGTCTGACTGGGGCATGCAGTGTGGGCCGAAGCCCACCTGTATTACGCACGACATTACTACCTCAGCTGTGTTGGGCAATGCAATGGGATATTTCTATGTACCGCCGGTGGCTTCCTGGCACCCACCCAGGCAGTGGGTCCACAGGGAGTTTAACCTACATGTGTCCACTTCTAAAGAACCCCAGTCTGACTGGGGCATGCATTGTGGGCCGAAGCCCACCTGCATTAAGCACGACATTACTACCTCAGCTGTGTTGGGCAATGCAATGGGATATTTTTATGTACCGCCGGTGGGTTCCAGGGAGCCACCCATGCTGTAGGTGCACACGGAGTTTTTAATACATGTGTCCACTTCTAAAGAACCCCAGTCTGACTGGGGCATGCAGTGTGGGCCGAAGCCCACCTGTATTACGCACAACATTACTACCTCAGCTGTGTTGGGCAATGCAATGGGATATTTCTATGTGCCGCCGGTGGCTTCCTGGCACCCACCCATGCTGTGGGTCCACAGGGAATTATAAATGCATCTGTTTCCACTTATAAAGAAACCCAGTCTGACTGGGGCATGCAGTGTGGGCCGAAACCCACCTGCATTAACCCTTTCCAGTCCACTGTGTGACCTGTGAAGACATTAGGGTTTAAGGCTGTACAGCTCCGTTGTTGGTAGACGTCCGTCGGGGTTCTCTTACTGTATATTGCCAGCCTCTCTGCTGTCGGAGCCTATCCTACGTGTCAGCTCATGCAGTACTGGCTTTAGCCAGCATATAGCGCCGTTGTATAACGGCAGAAAAAGAGTAAGCCCCCTAGGAAAACCATATACAAATTGGATTGGAAAGGGTTAAGCACAACATTACTACCTCAGCTGTGTTGGGCAATGCAATGGGATATTTCTATGTACCGCCGGTGGCTTCCTGGCACCCACCCATGCTGTAGGTGCACACGGAGTTTTTACTACATCTGTACACTTATAAAGAACCCCAGTCAGACTGGGGCATGCAGTGTGGGCCGAAGCCCACCTGCATTAAGCACGACATTACTACCTCAGCTGTGTTGGGCAATGCAATGGGATATTTCTGTGTACCGCCGGTGGGTTCCAGGGAGCCACCCATGCTGTGGGTCGACAGGGACTTCACAATAGGGAGTTGTACCTGCCTGTGTCTATGAATTAAAAAGCCCGGTCTGACTGGGGCATGCAGACACCTTGACAGAATGAATAGTGTGTGGCACATAGGTTCCCCATTGCTATGCCCACGTGTGCAGCTCCTGATGGCGGTGGCACAGGATTCTATTTCTCATTGCTTCTGTACAGCATTGTGGGCTATCGCTCCGCCACTTTTAAAGAGGGTCGCTGCCTAGCCGTGCCAACCTCTGCAGTGTGTGCCTGCGGTCCCTCGTCATGGCAGACGCAATTCTAAATAGACATGAGCGTGGTGTGGCATGAGGGCAGCTGAAGGCTGCCCAGGGACACTTTGGTGTGCGCTGTGGGGGGAGGGGGGGCGGTTGGGCAGCATGTAACCCAGGAGAAGTGTCAGTGGAGTGTCATGCAGGCAGTGATTGTGCTTTGTTGGAGGTAGTGTGGTGCTTAGCAAAGATATGCCATGCTAATGAGGGCTTTTCAGAAGTAAAAGTTGTTGGGAGGGGGGGGGGGCCCACTCTTGCCGGTATTGTGGCTTAATAGTGGGACCTGTGAACTTGAGATGCAGCCCAACATGTAGCCCCTCGCCTGCCCTATCCGTTGCTGTGTCGTTCCCATCACTTTGCTGAATTGCCCAGATTTTCACACATGAAAACCTTAGCGAGCATCGGCGAAATACAAAAATGTTCTGGTCGCCCATTGACTTCAATGGGGTTCGTTGTTCGAAACGAACCCTCGAGCATCGCGGGAAGTTCGTTCCGAATAACGAGCACCCGAACATTTTGGTGTTCGCTCATCTCTATTAATGATCATTTAGGGTTGTACCATTAACAAGGATCAGGGTCCAAACTCTTTGCTGATGGAAGTGCAATTCCAGAGCTACAATTCCTACTATAGCTGTCAGGTTATAAATAGAGATGAGCGAACACCAAAATGTTCGGGTGTTCGTTATTCGAAACGAACTTCCCGCGATGTTCGAGGGTTCGTTTCGAATAACGAACCCCATTGAAGTCAATGGGCGACCAGAACATTTTTGTATTTCGCCGATGCTCGCTAAGGTTTTCATGTGTGAAAATCTGGGCAATTCAAGAAAGTGATGGGAACGACACAGCAACGGATAGGGCAGGCGAGGGGCTACATGTTGGGCTGCATCTCAAGTTCACAGGTCCCACTATTAAGCCACAATAGCGGCAAGAGTGGGGCCCCCCCCCCCTCCCAACAACTTTTACTTCTGAAAAGCCATCATTAGCATGGCATACCTTTGCTAAGCACCACACTACCTCCAACAAAGCACAATCACCGCCTGCATGACACTCCACTGCCACTTCTACTGGGTTACATGCTGCCCAACCGCCCCCCCTCCCCCCCACAGCACACACCAAAGTGTCCCTGGGCAGCCTTCAGCTGCCCTCATGCCACACCACCCTCATGTCTATTTAGAAGTGCGTCTGCCATGACGAGGGACAGCAGGCACACACTGGACAGGGTTGGCACGGCTAGGCAGCGACCCTCTTTAAAAGGGGCGGGGCGATAGCCCACAATGCTGTACAGAAGCAATGAGAAATAGAATCCTGTGCCACCGCCATCAGGAGCTGCACACGTGGGCATAGCAATGGGGAACCTATGTGCCACACACTATTCATTCTGTCAAGGTGTCTGCATGCCCCAGTTAGACCGGGCTTTTTAATTCATAGACACAGGCAGGTACAACTCCCTATTGTGAAGTCCCTGTCGACCGACAGCATGGGTGGCTCCCTGGAACCCACCGGCGGTACACAAAAATATCCCATTGCATTGCCCAACACAGCTGAGGTAGTAATGTCGTGCGTAATACAGGTGGGCTTCGGCCCACACTGCATGCCCCAGTCAGACTGGGGTTCTTTACAAGTGGACACATGTAGGTTACACTCCGTGTGCACCTACAGCATGGGTGGCTCCCTGGAACCCACCGGCGGTACACAAAAATATCCCATTGCATTGCCCAACACAGCTGAGGTAGTAATGTCGTGCGTAATACAGGTGGGCTTCGGCCCACACTGCATGCCCCAGTCTGACTGGGGTTCTTTAGAAGTGGACACAGATGCATTTACAACTCCCTGTGGACCGACAGCATGGGTGGGTGCCAGGAAGCCACCGGCGGTACATAGAAATATCCCATTGCATTGCCCAACACAGCTGGGGTAGTAATGTCGTGCTTAATGCAGGTGGGCTAAAAATTTATTTGATTACACTGTAGGCGAGGGCCCACAAACATTGCTGTATCAACAGTACTAATGTACATCCCAAAAATTGGCCATGGCCAGCCAAGAGGGCAGGTGAAACCCATTAATCGCTT
Organism: Eleutherodactylus coqui; assembly: GCF_035609145.1. Classification (NCBI taxonomy): domain Eukaryota; kingdom Metazoa; phylum Chordata; class Amphibia; order Anura; family Eleutherodactylidae; genus Eleutherodactylus; species Eleutherodactylus coqui. The sequence continues at coordinate 807,737 of NW_027102367.1, forward strand.
TGGTTAATGTGGCTTAAGTGGTAACTAGGCCTGGAGGCAGCCCAGTGTAACGAAAAATTGGTTCAAGTTACAGTTCCAATGCTTTTAAGCGCATTGAAACTTTTAAAAATTGTTTAGAAAAATTATTTGAGTGAGCCTTGTAGCCCTAAGAAAAATTGCCCGTTCAGCGTGATTACGTGAGGTTTCAGGAGGAGGAGCAGGAGCAGGAGGAGGAGGAATATTAGACACAGATTGATGAAGCAGAAATGTCCCCGTTTTGGATGGTGAGAGAGAACGTAGCTTCCATCCGCGGGTGCAGCCTACGTATTGCTTACGTATCGCTGCTGTCCGCTGGTGGAGAAGAGAAGTCTGGCGAAATCCAGCTTTTGTTCATCTTGATGAGTGTTAGCCTGTCGGCACTGTCGGTTGACAGGCGGGTACGCTTATCTGTGATGATTCCCCCAGCCGCACTAAACACCCTCTCCGACAAGACGCTAGCCGCAGGACAAGCAAGCACCTCCAGGGCATACAGCGCTAGTTCAGGCCATGTGTCCAGCTTCGACACCCAGTAGTTGTAGGTGGCAGAGGCGTCACAGAGGACAGTCGTGCGATCGGCTACGTACTCCCTCACCATCCTTTTACAGTGCTCCCGCCGACTCAGCCTTGACTGGGGAGCGGTGACACAGTCTTGGTGGGGAGCCATAAAGCTGTCCAGGCCCTTAAAGACTGTTGCACTGCCTGGGATGTACATGCTGCTCGATCTCCGCACCTCCCCTGCTACCTTGCCCTCGGTACTGCGCCTTCTGCCACTAGCGCTGTCGGCTGGGAATTTTACCATCAGCTTGTCCGCAAGGGTCCTGTGGTATAGCAACACTCTCGAACCCCTTTCCTCTTCGGGAATGAGAGTGGGCAGGTTCTCCTTATAGCGTGGGTCGAGCAGTGTGTACACCCAGTATTCCGTTGTGGCCAGAATGCGTGCAACGCGAGGGTCACGAGAAAGGCATCCTAACATGAAGTCAGCCATGTGTGCCAGGGTACCAGTACGCAACACATGGCTGTCTTCACTAGGAAGATCACTTTCAGGATCCTCCTCCTCCTCCTCAGGCCATACACGCTGAAAGGATGACAGGCAATCAGCCGGTGTACCGTCAGCAGCGGGCCAAGCTGTCTCTTCCCCCTCCTCATCATCCTCCTCATGCTCCTCCTCCTCCTCCTGTACGCGCTGAGAAATAGACAGGAGGGTGCCCTGACTATCCAGCGGCATACTGTCTTCCCCCGCCCCCGTTTCCGAGCGCAAAGCAGCTGCCTTTATGCTTTGCAGGGAATTTCTCAAGATGCATAGCAGAGGAATGGTGACGCTAATGATTGTAGCATCGCCGCTCACCACCTGGGTAGACTGCTCAAAATTACCAAGGACATGGCAGATGTCTGCCAACCAGGCCCACTCTTCTGAAAGGAATTGAGGAGGCTGACTCCCACTGCGCCGCCATGTTGGAGTTGGTATTCGACTATAGCTCTACGCTGTTCATAGAGCCTGGCCAACATGTGGAGCGTAGAGTTCCACCGTGTGGGCACGTCGCACAGCAGTCGGTGCACTGGCAGCTTAAAGTGATGTTGCAGGGTGCGCAGGGTGGCAGCGTCCGTGTGGGACTTGCGGAAATGTGCGCAGAGCCGGCGCGCCTTTACGAGCAGGTCTGACAAGCGTGGGTAGCTTTTCAGAAAGCGCTGAACCACCAAATTAAAGACATGGGCCAGGCATGGCACGTGCGTGAGGCTGCCGAGCTGCAGAGCCGCCACCAGGTTACGGCCGTTGTCACACACGACCATGCCCGGTTGGAGGCTCAGCGGCGCAAGCCAGCGGTCGGTCTGCTGTGTCAGACCCTGCAGCAGTTCGTGGGCCGTGTGCCTCTTATCGCCTAAGCTGAGTAGTTTCAGCACGGCCTGCTGACGCTTGCCCACCGCTGTGCTGCCACACCGCGCGACACCGACTGCTGGCGACATGCTGCTGCTAACACATCTTGATTGTGAGACAGAGGAGGAGGAGGAGGGTGCTTTAGTGGAGGAAGCATACACCTCCGCAGATACAACCACCAAGCTGGTGCCCGCAATTCTGGGGGTGGGTAGGACGTGAGCGGTCCCAGGCTCTGACTCTGTCCCAGCCTCCACTAAATTCACCCAATGTGCCGTCAGGGAGATGTAGTGGCCCTGCCCGCCTGTGCTTGTCCACGTGTCCGTTGTTAAGTGGACCGTGGCAGTAACCGCGTTGGTGAGGGTGCGTACAATGTTGCGGGAGATGTGGTCGTGCAGGGCTGGGACGGCACATCGGGAAAAGTAGTGGCGACTGGGAACTGAGTAGCGCGGGGCCGCCGCCTCCATGATATTTTTGAAGGACTCCGTTTCCACAACCCTATACGGCAGCATCTCAAGGCTGATGAATTTTGCTATGCGGACGGTTAACGCTTGAGCGTGCGGGTGCGTGGCGGCGTACTTGCGCTTGCGCTCAAACACTTGCGCAAGCGACGGCTGGACGGTGCGCTGAACTACACTGGTGGATGGGGCCGAGGACAGCGGAGGTGAGGGTGTGGGTGCAGGCCATGAGGCGGTAGTGCCTGTGTCCTGAGAGGGGGGTTGGATAGCAGTGTCAGGTTGGGGCACAGGGGGAGAGGCAGCGGTGAAAACCGGAGGTGGTGAACGGCCTTCGTCCCACCTTGTGGGGTGCTTGGCCATCATATGTCTGCGCATGCTGGTGGTGCTGAGGCTGTTGGTGTTGGCTCCCCGCCTGAGCTTTGCGCGACAAAGGTTGCACACCACTGCTCGTCGGTCGTCAGGCGTCTCTGTGAAAAACTCCCAGACCTTAGAGCACCTCGGCCTCTGCAGGGTGGCATGGCGCGAGGGTGCGCTTTGGGAAACAGTTGGTGGATTATTCGGTCTGGCCCTGCCTCTACCCCTGGACACCGCACTGCCTCTTGCAACCTGCCCTGCTGCTGCCCCTGCCTCCCCCTCTGAAGACCTGTCCTGAGTAGGCGTTGCAAACCAGGTGGGGTCAGTCACCTCATCGTCCTGCTGCTCTTCCTCAGAATCCTCTGTGCGCTCCTCCCTCGCACTTACTGCCCTCACTACTACCTGACTGCAAGACAACTGTGTCTCATCGTCATCGTCCTGCGCACCCACAGAAAGTTCTTGAGACAGTTTGCGGTAGTCCCCAGCCTCATCCCCCGGACCCCGGGAACTTTGCAATGGTTGGGCATCAGTGACGATAAACTCCTCTGGTGGGAGAGGAACCGCTGCTGCCCAATCTGAGCAGGGGCCAGAGAACAGTTCCTGGGAGTCTTCACGCAGCTGAGCAGGTGTCATTGTAGTGGAGTGAGGAGGCTGGGAGGAAGGAGGAGCAGCAGACAGAGGATTCTGATTTGCAGCAGTGGACGGCGCAGAACTGCGGTTGTACGATAGGTTGCTCGAAGCACTTTCTGCCATCCAGGACAGGACCTGCTCACACTGCTCATTTTCTAATAACCGTCTCCCGCGTGGACCCATGAATTGTGCGATGACTGTCGGGACGCCAGAAACGTGCCTCTCTCCTAATCGCGCTGCAGTCGGCTGCGATACACCTGGATCAGGAGTTTGGCCTGTGCCCACACCCTGACTTGGCCCTCCGCGTCCTCGGCCACGTCCACGTCCTCTAGGCCTACCCCTACCCCTCAGCATGCTGTATTACCAGTGATTTGATTTCACAGGCAGGAAATAAATTGGCGCAAGACTGCAGGCCAAATATAATTTTTTCCCTTTTTAAAAAAAGGAAAGGCCCCACTGCCTCTAGTGAATGAATAATCTAAGTTTAATAACTGTGCTGTGTCCCTGCTAATGTGTCACAGAACTTGAGGGTAGCAGAGTTATTAACTCTGGCAGAGCAGGTATTTTTTTTCCAAATTAAGGAAAGCAAATGGCGAAGCCAGCAGTAAAACGTAGCTGGGTGCGTCTGATTTTTAAACGTTGCACACGCCGCCGACACGTGTCCACAGCCCTTAGGACGGACAGAGGCAGGTCAAATAGAATTTTTGTCACTTGTTTTACAAGCAAAAGGCCGCACTGCGTATATTCAATGAATAATAACTGTGTTGTGGCCCTGCCTACACAATTCTTTCCCTGCAGTATCAATGGAGGGTGCAATGCTCTGCAGAGGCGATTTTGAGAAGAAAAAAAATATGCAGCACAGCTAACAGCAGCCAGCACAGTACTGCACACGGTTAAATATGGCCCTAGAAAGGACCGTTGAGGTTCTTGAAGGCTACACTCACTCCTAACACTCTCCCTGCCTATGCAACACTTCTGTCCCTAATGCCGGGTGCAACGCTCTGCAGAGGCGATTTTGAGAAGAAAAAAAATTGCCACTGCTAACAGCAGCCAACACACAGCTATCAGTGGCCCTAATAAGGACCTTTGGGGGTCTTGAAGCCTACACTAACTACCAATTCTTTCCCTACAGCAGCTCCGGTACAAACAGCACTGTCCCTCATCTAACTCACAAGGCATCTGAGGCAAGCCGCGGGAGGGGCCGACTTTTATATTAGGCGGACACCTGATCTCGCCAGCCACTCACAGCAGGGGGGTGGTATAGGGCTGGAACAACACAGGAGGAAGTTGTAATGCCTTCCCTGTCTTTCAATTGGCCAGAAAAGCGCGCTAACCTCTCAGGAAACGAAGTGAAAGTAACCCGAACACCGCATGGTGTTCGTTACGAATAACGAACATCCCGAACACCCTAATATCCGCACGGATATCAAGTTCGGACGAACACGTTCGCTCATCTCTAGTTATAAAAACACCCATTGTTATTCCGAAGTAATCTCAGGTCTTCAGTAATGGGAATAATGGGTCATTCTGCATTGTCTTCCTGTTTAAAGGGATTATTTTGAAAGATTTATGCTACCTCAACTACGGGCAGCATGAATTCAAGACAGAGTAGCCTATTGCCTTGTGAGTTCCTTATTCTGATACATTACATTTCATAAATATATTTTGAAGTTTAACTCTCTGGCATCTACTCATCCGCTGCATTAAGGCCTCATGTCCACGGGCGGGTCAGATTCCGCATGCGAAAGCCCACAGTGGAATCTGACCCTGCCCACGGCCAGTGACCCTGCTTACCTGTCCAGGTCTTCTTTTTTCTGTGGATGTGTGCGGAAGTGCCGCCTCGTGTGCCGGGGAACATGCGCAATAAAAACTTTTTTTTCAAACTGCTGCTTTCCTGTGGGATCCACGGCCCATCATAAAGATTATCTAGTCTTTCTTGTTCCAAAATAGTAACAGAGAATACTGTAAAATCTTTGTTAGGCCCAATGCCCATGGCCGTATTTGTACTGCGGGATCTGGAGTGAGCGTTCGCCCCTGGATCTCGCAGTAGATACTCCCCATGGAACATGAAAAGAAAACAATTTTCCACGCCTTCGAGCGGAAATCGACTGCAATTTTCCGCTCACGGAGAAAAATCGCAGCATGTCCTATTCTAGTCCCGGCCTTGCACAGGCAGCTTCCATTGCAGTGAATGGAAGCCGTCCGTCCCACTGCGAGTTTCGGATCTGCAGAGATTTTGCAGTCGGAATCCGACCCGGCCGTGGGCATTTGGCCTTATGGGTAATGTCTGAAAAGGCTGTGTTTAAAAAAGTTGGAGTTGGATCTGTGCTTGTTGATCTGGCACCTTAATGCCTGGGTGATACATTCAATGTAAGCGGCAGGGACATTCTAGTAAATACATAACAAAATTCAGTAACAATTTAAAGGTGATTTAATTGGAAAGCTCTCGTCAGTCACGTAGCTCGTAAAACATTTTTTCTTGTAGCCTCTTTTCCCACAATGGTAACAACATATTATATGGGAAATAAGGGCACGCCATTGTGGTTTTGCTACCAATTTTAGTTTACAAGGTGCCAATATTGATTTCAGTATACGTGCCCTTCTAAAGGTAATTTGTAGATTGGGTGGAATATGTTTGGTGAGCTAAGGATCCTGTGATAGGATGGGCCAAAGCCGAGAAATCAGGGGACATTGTTCTACGTGACAAGTCCTCCTATATCCAAGAGGCTATTCGCATATTGGGCGATGAAGAAGAGGCGGTGCAATCATGTGAGCAATGCCTAGGCGGCACATGTTGTGGTAGGGAGTAGCCACTCTCGGTCTCTCAGTGGCACAGAAAATTTACACAAGTGCTATCAGCAAATTTAGGCACAGCCTGACTATTAAAGGAGTTATTGATTATTCAAAGTGAAAATTAGAGGCTTTATAAGGTGATAACATGTAATTTTTCAATATAATGTTAGAACTTGTTTAACAAAGCTGCTGAGATATTGTTTTTGTAGTCTCACCCCCCCCCCCCCCCCCTCCTTCCATCCGCTTAGTTCTCAATTGATTAAAGCCTGAATGTTTTATTGTTTTACTAGTCAGGTATACTCAGCGCCTTCACGTTCTGTAATGATGACACAGTTTCTACAGTTGTGAATGTGCACTTGCAATGGGGCATTGTGGGAGATGTATTTTTAGTAATTCTTGGCACCATTTTAGATAGCAATGTGGAAATCTGAAGCTTGCACAGTGGTGCGGGTCAGCAAAAAAGGTACTGGAGTTCAATTTGACGATTTAGATAAATGTTTGGAATATGACAATAAGTGGAAATGATAGTGAAATTTTGAAAAATGTTCCCATCTTCTGTAATACCCCTTTAAGGGTGGCTTATATTTGGTTTCAATGGGTTAATTCTCATTTACTTGTTTTGCATACCCTAAGTCTTAAAAAAAACTGCACAAGTTTTCTGTAACTGTTCTATTCTGCTGTTTAACAGATTGTGCCCAAGTATGAGAAAAAAAGTCAAGCCGTGTAGGGACTCTAGCGAAATTATACTTCTGTTCTACTTAAAGTAAAGTGGGTTGAGAGTCGGAATGTTGTCGGAAAAGAAGGACATGTAGGCTGAGGCTCTCCTTCTGAAGTCTAAGCGCAGGATGTGAAAATTCCAATTTGTCTTGGGATATGTTCTCTTGGTGGACTGGAAGAAGGAAGAGGTGTAAGGAACAGTAGAGAACACTGTGTGTTATGCTCCTGGTCTTCGAAGTGTTCTCCCAAGGACGTTTTCCAGCAGATAACTAAGACTGGTGATGACTGTGTTCCTGGGAAGAAGCGCCGCTCAAATGCAAATGTGTTTGGGGATTGTAAAGTGGGAAACAAGTATGCCAAAGGTATTATGTCAAAGACCGTTGCTGTGTAATGTTTGGAAAATCAAAGTTGGAAATGTTAAGTAAAGAACCGTGTGCCTCCGATTTAAACCTGCAATTTGACTGAGGACTCGTTTATTTAATTACTTAAAAAAGGGCACTGGCATCACATGAAACAGTAAGTCATAAATCTTCTTAGCACGGTTGCTAACTTTACCCCTGCACGCAGCCAGTTCAGGCCGTATTTTGGGTGTAATGGGAGGAGACAGCAGAGCCACCGTAGACAACCATAATTTCTCCCCACTGTCTTCCCCACCCAAGGGTCCGGCACTCGGCAATCATCAAGAACTGGAGGCCCACAGACTCTTCAGCACTATCTCATTGGTTCTGTTTAGTTGACTTCTATATTTTAATATACAGGATTTTGTATATAACAAGGCAATATCTTCCAAAATCTGAGATTTACCTGTATCAATTCAGCAGAGAAAAAGGCCTTTTTTCCACATGAGTGAAATTGCAGTCTTTTACATTGCCTTGTGTTTTGTCACTGTTGCAGCTGCTGCATAGTAGGTGTACAAAGGAAACTATTTGCAATGTTTTACACCATTTTTTTTTCATTTTCCAAGATTTTATAATGGACTTTATGAGGAACTATAACTATGCAACTAGCAATCTTACTAGTAATGCATTATGTTAAATTTTATTCTGCTGTAGCAGGGCGTCAGAATCCCCTGCTACAGGGTGTCTGCTACTGTTGATATATGAGATACTGCAGTACCAGGTTTGGAAACAAGAGGTAGCTCCAATACGGAGAAAAAGACATTCTCCATTAGAAATGAAAGGAGCAATGTTAATCTAAAGGAACCTGCTGGAAGGTTCTAGTAGACTTGCCAGATCACTCTACACTACAGAAGAACATTCTTGACATGGATGCTAAAGTAAGGGGCTACCCTAAAGGGTTAAAGTTTTGCTATATCAACAGACTGTAAAATGCACCAAAATCTGCACTAAATTATTATGTGCTTCAAAATCTGTGCCAAACTTCAGCATAGATGCCTAGTGGATACTTATTGAGTGGTTGATGAGTGGCATATAAATGGGACAATATCTTGCTTCTCAACAAGACAGCACAGGGTCTTCAGTAGTAAGCAGGAGATGCTCCTGGAGCACCATTAGAAAGAGGTGTCATAGCTTACAGAGGGTCTGCGGATGATGAGGCAGAAGAAGAGTAGTGGGAGCATAGAGCCTGCCTGTGTGGAAAGTGCAGTGGGCTCTGCACACAGGGACCTGGTATGCAAGCTGCCAGAGGTCCAGAAGGAAAAAGTTGTTGTGTAACTACCTCAACCCAATGGGGCATCTGGAGTGCGACTAGAAGCAAAGGCAATGACGCAGTAGAGTTGTACTCCTGACCTAAGGCAGCTTGGATCAGTGGCTCGCTGAGCGATCGTTTTGCACAGGGACCTGTTGCGCATCTGTTTCTGACAGGTTATTTCGTGTAAAAGGGCCCTAACTCCTGAAAATGGTGAAATGGGTTGCAGGTGTGGAATATGACAGCAGTTATGCAGAGACTTTACACAAGTTCAGTTAAACAAACAATGCTTTACTAAATTAGAATAAAATATCATATGGCAATAGCATACAATGGTATTATTTGGATACACTGCAGTTTACTAATATTCAGCAATGCTTTGACTCGGTCCATACCCTACAAATAGGGTGTCCTTAATATTTTGCACACAATACAGAATTATCACAGTCAATAAATGGTTTACCCTGGCCAGGGGTAAATAGCCCCACAGATGCTGGTGGAAAGTAGAAGTCTCCTTTAAAATAATTTAGTTTGGCAGGAACTTCAGTTAAAGGGGTTGTCCCGCGGCAGCAAGTGGGTCTATACACTTCTGTATGGCCATATTAATGCACTTTGTAATGTACATTGTGCATCAATTATGAGCCATACAGAAGTTATCAAAAGTTTTATACTTACCTGCTCCGTTGCTGGCGTCCTCGTCTCCATGGTGCCGACTAATTTTCGGCCTCCGATGGCCAAATTAGCCGCGCTTGCGCAGTCCGGGTCTTCTGCTGTCTTCAATGGGGCCGCTCGTGCAGAATGCCGGCTCCGTGTAGCTCCGCCCCGTCACGTGCCGATTCCAGCCAATCAGGAGGCTGGAATCGGCAATGGACCGCACAGAAGAGCTGCGGTCCACGGAGGGAGCAGACCCCGGCGGCCATCTTCAGCAGGTGAGTATGAAGACGCCGGACCGCCGGGATTCAGGTAAGCAGTCTCCGGTTTGTTTTTTTAACCCCTGCATCGGGGTTGTCTCGCGCCGAACGGGGGGAGGGGGGGTTAAAAAAAAAGAAAAAACCCGTTTCGGCGCGGGACAACCCCTTTAACTAAATGACTAAATCTGCTAACCGAAATATTCAATCACTGTTCCCTGAACAAATTATTAGCACAGAACCTCTGGGGAGGCCGGACAGTGATTAAGTAAGAACTATCCGTTTTAGGGTGGCTTCACACAAGCGTGTTTTTGTGCGTACATAGGTGTGTACATAAGTGCGCACCCATGTACTTGCAAAAACACACGTGAATGCAGGTCTGTGCATTGTTTAAAATGGAGCCGCGGCTGCTGCAGGTGCCTCCATTGAAAACAATGATCTGCCAACACCCCTGCATTGTTTTTCAGGGAAGGTCTTTACATATAAGCCCTTCCCTGAAAATCTAAAATTTTAGTGTAAAAAAATAAATAAATAAATAAACTTACCTGTCCACCGCTGCCATGTACCCTGCAGGGATGAAGAACACATCTGCCGCATGCGGCAGATGTTTCCTTCATCCCCACTAGTAAAAAGAATTCCTTGCTGCTACATCTGCCACATCTGTGACAGATGCAGCAAAGGAATTCTTCAATTCTCTACCGCAGCTGTCACACATGACAGCTGGGGTAGAGGATGCTCCTGCCGGCACCCTGTCATTGGTTTTCAGGGAAGGGCTTTAAATATAAGCAATTCCCTGAAAATCAAGTAAAAGGGCTGTAAAAAACAACAACAAAATAGATACTCACCTTGCTTCAGCTGCCGGGACTCAGCCACATCTTCTCCTGCTGGCCCCTGCTCTGTAGTGCTGATCTATCAGCAGGTGGGGATTTGAAATCTCCGCCTGCTAAAAGAACTAAGGCCTCATGTCCACGGGGAAAATAAGATCCGCTGCAGATTCTCCATGTAGAATCTGCAGCGGGTCCCTCCTGCCCCGCGGACATGAGCGCCGAAAATAAGAATTTAAAAGCATTTACCTATCCGGCGCGGGCGGGGAAGGTCAGCTGTTCCTCACGGCCGGATCTTCATTTTCGGCCGGCGGATGAATTCCTGACGCCGGCGGCACGTCGCCGGCACGTCGTCGACGTGCCGCGCGCATGCGCCGGGCACATCCGCCGAGCCGAAGCAAGGAAGATGCGGCCGTGAGGAAGAGGAGACCTTCCCAGTCCGCTACGGATGGTAAATACTTTAAATTCCTATTTTAGGTCCCCGCGGGAGACCCGCACGAAAATGGAGCATGGTCCAGATTTTTCCATGCTCCATTTTTTTTTAAATCCCTTTTATTGACGATCCGCGGGTATTTATCTACCCGCGGGTGGTCAATGCATCCCTATGGGATGCGGATCCGCATGCGGGAGATCCGCTGCGGATCTTAAATCACATTTTGCCCGTGGACATGAGCCCTAAATGTGCTTGGCTGAGGTGCTCAGCCAATCACAGGCAGATCTCTCCTGTCATTCATTCAGCGAGAGCTGCCAGATGTGTTTTTCATCCCTGCAGGGTACACGGCAGCGGCGGACGGGTAAGTTTATTTTTTTATTTATTTATTTTTTACACTAAAATTTTTGTTTTTCAGGGAAGGGCTTATATGTAAAGCCCTTCCATGAAAAACAAATCAGGGGTGCCGGCAGACCATTGCTTCCAATGGAGCCGCTGGGAGCGGCCGCGGCTCCATTGAAAACAATGCATGCATTCATTATGGTGCACACATGTCCTATCTTTGCAGGCACATGCCTGTAAAGCACAGACATGTGCACACACCATAGGGAATGCATTGAGGCCAATAGACGTGTGTTTTTGTGCGTGCTTCTGCACACACAAAATATACGCTTGTCTGAAGCCACCCTTACTGGTGATGAGCCTGGGTGATGGCACTCATGATTACATACCACCAAAACTTTAATATCCAGATACTGGCGCTCAGACTTTTTGCTCTCACTGGTGATTTCTTTCCCAGTGAAAGTTCGGCACTTGTGGTCGATAGTTGCAGCTGACATCTGCTTGGCAGACCAACCTCTGGCACTTGCTTTGCAGCAGTTGGGTAGTGCCACTTCAGGAATCCAAGTTGATCTCACTCTAGTATAAGAAAACCCCAGCACACTCGGATTTGGGATTTGCTGTCATTCCTCTCTGCAGTTCTTCTCAAGCTCTGTCAGGTTGGATGGTGACCATTTGTGGACATCATTCTCAGGTCTCTAGAGATGTTCAATTGACTTCAAGCCAGGACTCTGGCTGGGCCACTCAAGGACATTTACAGAGTTGTCCTTAAGCTTCTCCTGTGTTGTCTTAGATGTATGCTTAGGGTCATTGTCTTGTTGGTAAGTGAACCTTCTGCTCAGTCTGAGGTCTCTTGCACTTGACCCGGGTATAACGGAGTCGTATGCTGCTATGACCTACCCCTTTAAAATCCCCCTCCCCACCTACCATTACCCGAACAGACCACGGACACCATCTGTTGGATAAAATTTGGCCACAGCAGCCAATTTATTAAAACAAACAACATTAACATACAATTTTAAACGCATTTCCTTTCAAATATATCATACACCATTATAACCTCCTAACCATTATAAACATTCCCTAATGAAAAACCTGCGAAGAGGACCTTGGAGCCCCTCCTACTTCTAAAAATATCCTGTCGCCTCAAACCAACAAAGGAAATAGCTGTCCCGGTCACCCGCCGCAACTTGGCTGACTCAGGCGATGCTATTTCCAAAACCTTCTTCCTCCCGCCGCCGGTGGCAGACTCGGGAGCCCAAGCAAATTCCCCATTAACCTCCGGCCGCCGTTTCTTCCCGACCCCGAGGCCAGCTAGCCACCCCTGGCTAGCCTCTCCCACCGGCTATCAGGGCTCCGCCCTCTAACCCAGGAGGCGACAGGCCACGATTGACCAAATACAAAAAAGGGGGGAAGGGGCTATGTAGCCCCTGCTTTCCCCCACTAACCTTCTACACGGGCTCCAAGGGCCCCTCCCCCTCCCCTGCCACAGCAAGTGAGGCTCGACCACCTTGAGCCTGCGCCGCCCCCCACACCAATAGCGCCCGCTCAATGCCCTCCTGTAATCCTTCCGTCCATAGGTCAATGCCGATGTCATTTAAGTGGACGCCGTCTGACCTCCAGTAATTGCCGACCCCTTTCTCCAGGTCTATATGTCTCGCTGCTACCCCCCCTTTGCTGCCCAGGAACCGCGACACTTCCCTGTTGAGCTTCACTCTTGCTCTGTTCAGGTCCTTCTCCGACTGCGCCCCCCTCCAAACTTTCCTAGGCACGATTTCGGACCACACCACGACCGTTCCCGGGTATGACGCTTGCAGTCTAAGACAGTCATACCTTATGTCCCTTGATAGGTCCCTAAACCTCCTTTTTCCCAAATCGTTTCCTCCCGCGTGTATGACCAAAACCTCCGGCGCCCTATCCCACCTAACCCTCCTTTCAACTTCCTCCAATACGCTGCCCCAAGTCATCCCTCTAATCCCCATCCATCTCACTACCGCCTCACTCTTTTTAAACCGTAGCTGCCTCCCATTCGGCCGTACCCCCGCTCTCTCTGCTCCCCAAAAAACATAGGAGTCTCCCAAGATCCAAACTAATGCTGGACGACCATCTGTAAAATAAACAGCAACAATACTATATTAGCAAACCGCCATTATGACCCCCCCCCCCCCTCCAGACGACCCCGCCTTGAACTTAAAGCAGGTGGGGTCGCACGTATGATTTAAAACGCCCTGACTCCCACCGACCTATTCTCTTCACTGCCTCCTCCCCCATACCTCTTACTGACGCTTCCGTCGCCGCCCCCACCCGAAATGAGTGAGACCCGAATTGTGTATTATTAAAACCCGCCACCTCTAAGGCCTTCTTGAACACCGCTATAAACTGAAAACGCGACAAAAACTGCCCGTTCTCGTGCCGCAAAAATGGTCCCGTGCGAAAATTTAACCCTTTGCTATACTGCTCCCAGGCACTCAGAGGGCACATACTGGCCCCCGGCACCTCACCCAACCGAATCACCTGCCCGCGTCCTTGCTGATCCGTCTTGGACCGACGGATAAGCAAGTCCAACCTCCCGTCTACCAACCGTACATCCTCCGCCTGCAGGCCGCCCCCCACGTTCTTGCTAGGTGACACCAATTCGCTTACCCGTAGGGCCCCGAAAAATGCAAATGAAAAAGCCGCCCTAAACAACCGCCGCTCGAACTCTTTTCCGCAAATAACGTCAACCGCCTCCCCTAATTTCTCCAAAACATCAAATGATACCGGTCGCCTAGTGTCCTGTCTCCCCTTCCCTCTCCTCAGACCCTTCAGCGCCTGTTTTACAAAAAAATTTTTCGCCGCGTCCTCCACCCCCCGTATTTTAAACCCAAAAGCCACCCCTGCTATAAACTGGTTCACTTTTGCCACTGACCGACCCAAATCTGCACTCACTCCCAACCAACTCAACAGTAAGCCCACTCTATCCTCCTCTGAACGCTCCCCCCCACGCTGCCTCAACCATTCTTCCCACTCGCTCCATGCTGCGCAATATGCCGCCCTAGTCCGCCGAGCCAGTGGCCGTTCTATCAGGCCCCCCACTGCTCGCTTACCACGTTCCAGATTCGAGACGGGCACTTCCTCCCCTCCTTCTCCGCACTCGGCGCCAGTGTCCGGAACCGCTCCCACTGAAAGCGAGAGAGAGCATCCGCAATTGAATTCTCGACACCTGGAACGTGTACAGCTACTACCCACATGTTTAATGACAAGGCCTCTAGCACCAACTGACGCAGCAGGTTAACCACCGGGGGGGGATGACGCCGAGAGGTTGTTAATTACCTGCACCACCCCCATATTGTCACAGTGGAATCTCACTTTTCTATCCCGGAAGTGGTTACCCCACAGCGTGATAGCCACTACTATTGGAAATAATTCCAATAGTACTAAGTTCCGAACTAAGCCTTCTTGCTTCCACTGCTCCGGCCATTCCCCCGCACACCATCTACCTTGAAAATAGGCCCCAAACCCTGCGCTTCCTGCTGCATCAGTATAGAGCTCCCAGTCCACGTTGCTACTGACCTCCCCCATAATTACCGACCTGCCATTGTACTTCTCCAAAAAGACGGACCAGACTGCCAGGTCCGCCTTGTGACTAACTCCCAAACGGATAAAGTGATGAGGGGCCCGAATCCCTGCTGTTGCCGCCGTCAACCGTCTACTGAAAACCCGGCCCATGGGCATGATCCTGCAGGCAAAATTCAGCTTGCCCAGCAGTGACTGCAGCCCTTTGAGCGTGATTTTCTTCGCCACCCGCGCCGCACCTAATTCCTCCTGCAAGTTTCTTATTTTTTCTTCTGGTAATCGGCACTCCATTGCCTCCGAGTCAATGGTGATGCCCAAAAAACTTAAACAAGTTGTGGGCCCCTCCGTCTTTTCCAGTGCCAGAGGCACCCCGAACCGTTTGGCCACCCATTGCAAGGTTCCCAGTAAGTTCGCACAAATTGGCGAACCCCCGGGCCCTACGCATAGAAAATCATCCAGGTAATGAATGACCGACTGCACTGCCGCCGTGTCCTTCACCACCCACTCTAAAAACGAACTAAACGCTTCGAAGTATGCACATGAGATTGAACATCCCATGGGCAAGCAACGATCCGCAAAATAACTCCCTGCCCAAAAACACCCCAACAACCTCACACTTTCCTGTGTTACTGGCAGCAAGCGAAAGGCTGACTCTATGTCAGCCTTTGCCATCAATGCCCCCCTTCCATATTTCCGAACCCATTGAAGCGCCGCATCAAACGATGTATACACCACCGAGCATAGCTCGGGGTCTATTCCGTCGTTTACAGACGCCCCCTTTGGGTACGATAAGTGGTGAATAAGCCGGAATTTATTCGGCTCCTTCTTCGGTACCACTCCCAAAGGTGACACCACAAACTCTTGCACGGGTGGCTCTTCAAACGGCCCCGCCATGCGCCATAAGCTAACCTCTTTCATTAACTTCTCCGTCACCACTTCCAGATATTCTAACGCCGAACGTAAATTTTTTAACGAAAAGGGGACCCCATGAACCGGAGGCGGGATGCGAAAACCATCCCTAAAACCCTTAAACAGTAACTCTGCCTTCTCTCTATCCGGGTACCTACTTAGGTACGGTACCATCTCTTCCAGAATCACTGGGGTCATCCCTTTTCGTAAAACCCCCTGGACCTTTACCCTTTCCCTTCTTGAAACATCTGGCAGCCCCGTGAGACCCCGCGCCGCAGTGAGAGCAGGCATGACGGAACTTGCATGTTGTTCCGAATTTGCACTGACCCTCGTTGTACTGCCAGCTGTACCCGGTCCTACTCCCCCCTGCTGAACCACCCTGCCCCCCGGCTGAACTAGAGGCCGAGCCGAAGGACCCGGCACTGCCCTGAAAGGGCTGACCGAACCGCGCGGGGGCCATTACTCTCAACCACAACCCTATATCTTTGTGATCCCATCTGATAGATGGGCACACTGCCTTGCGCTGCCTGAACTGCTCATCATAGCGCAGACAGGTCTGTCCCCCATATACTCGATAGGCCTCACGAATGGAGTCCATGTAACAGAAAAGGCCGGAGCAATTGTCCGGCGCTTTTTCTCCGATTACGCTCGCTAGAATGGCAAACGCCTGCAGCCAGTTCGCGAACGTCTGGGGTATAAGGCGCCACCTACGCTTCTCCTCCTCCTCTTTTTTAATCTCAGTCCGCTTTCCCTTGTCTAAATTAAATTTTTCCAAGGGTAGGAGGGAGAATATCTCAACATATTCGTCCCTCCAAATCTTTTCCCTCACCTTTTTTTAGGTGGGCCCCCCAACGGGCCCTCAAAGCAGACGTAGACCTCGCCTTTTGCCTTATCGTCTAGCCGCACCCCCTCCCCGTCCTTTTCTGTCTGGACCGCTACTGCCACCCCGGCCGACCCCCCTGACTCCAACGTACCTGCTGCACCCCCCACTTGAGAGATTTCCCCAGTGGATTGTGCCCCCGTCTGTAACCCGCCCGTGGACATCTGTCCTACCAGCGGGGCAGATTGTAACACCCCAACCGCCTGTCCTACCCCAGTCCCACCAGCCAACGGTCCTCCCGGTCCGTCCCTAATGCTGGACGACGCACTGCATGGTGAGCTCCATGCTGTGACAGGCGACGGAGCGTAACCTACCCCCTGCCTCCTTAACAAACAATTCTAATACAACCCCCAGCAATGCGCCTGCTTCGCCGCCTACCCCTAGCGCGTTAGTTAACGCAGCGCTACCCCCCGCAAATACCCCACTACTAGACCCCGCATGCGCCACGCGGCTAACATTGCTGGACACACCAGACATAGAGCATGACTCACCTGGCTGCGTAGGGGCTGTGAACCCACCAGCCGCCGACCAGTCTTGTTGCTCTTCCTCCTGGACTCAGCTAACGCCGGGCTGTGACCGCTCCGCTGGGACCGCAACCGCCGCTGATCTTCTTGGTGCCGAAGAAACATAGGCCACCTCTGTCGCCGTCGCACGCCTTCCGGATGACTCCGCCGCCGGACCCCGAGAAACCGCGGGCCGCCCGTCACTGGAACTGTTGCAGGGCTGCTCCCCCTCCGATGCACCTCCGGGTGAGCAGCCCCTGACCCCTACCACGCTCTTTGCTTTCTGTGCAGCGCTTGGCCCCGCCCCCCTCTCAGCACGGGACCTCGCGCTGCCCGCCGCACCTCGTCTTTTGGCGGGAGTCCTCCCCGCCCTGCTCCCCCTGCCTGTTGGTGTTGCCGGGGGGAGCCTACTACGGGGGGGGGGGGGGGGGCCGGAGAGGCACTCCGCAGCCTCTGCCTGCGCGAGGGAGCATGTTCGGGGCTCAGTCTCTCGGGTGCACGCGCCCTCCGCGGCCGCTCTTTTGCCAGCCCCGCTGGTGCTCCCGCCGCCGGCCCCGCACCTGTCCTCCGACTCCGGTCCGCGGTCCGGACCTCTGCAGCCGCCTCTGCACCTCCCGCCGCCTCCACTCGAGCTCCCGCTGCTCCTGCTTCTGCCGCCGCTGCCGTGCATACCGCCGCTGCTTCCAGGGCTTCACCCGGATCTTCTCGAGGATCGCCTCCATCTTCTCCCGGTAAGTGGCTGGTCTTCGGGCTCCGCTGCTTCTTTTCTGGCACCTCGGGTCTCCGGTCTTCAGTCTTCTTTCCTCGCTGACGTCTGCTGCGCTCTTCAGCTCCGCTGGGCACCTCAGGTCTGCTGGGCTCTTTGGGACTGCTGGGGTCTTCGGTCCGCTGGGGTCTTCGGTCCGCTGGGGTCTTCGGTCCGCTGGGGTCTTCGGTCCGCTGGGGTCTTCGGTCCGCTGGGGTCTTCGGTCCGCTTGGGTCTTCGGTCCGCTGGGCTCTTCTAACTTCAGCTTCTTTCTTCCTCTTCTTCTGGACGCTGTAATGCCTTTCCCTGCTCTAAGCTCTCTATTTAACCCCCTCTTCCTAAGCTCCGCCCCCTCCTGCCATCCTCTACTCTAATTAACCCCCCTCCTCCCCGTTAACCCTATCATGCTGCCTTCCTCCTACCGCCCTGCGGGCTTCCGGCTCCGGCAGACCTTTAAATCAGATTTTCATTAAGAACATCTTCCTACTTTGCTCCGTTTAGCTTTCCATCAACTCTAACCAGTTTCCTTGACCCAACCACTGAAAAATACTCCCACAACATGATGCCATCACCACTAGGCTTTACTATAGGTATGGTATTGAGCAGGTGATGGGCAGTGGGTGGTTTCCTCCAGACAGAACGCTTAGAATTGAGATAAAAAAATTCTGTCTCGGTTTTATCAGATCAGAAATCTTGTTTCTCACACTCTGAGAGTCCTTTAGGTGCTTTTTGACAAACTCCAGATGGGCTTTCATGTGTGAGTAAAGCTTCTTTCTGGCCACTCTGCCATAAAGCCATACATCTCAAAGATGATCAAGAGAAATTGGAGGCACTAGAGCTAAATTTTAAGTGTCATGGCAAAGCGTCTGAACACTTATGTGAATGCAAAATATTAGTTTTTAATTTTTCTTTTTTGATTACAAAGATTTCTAAAATTCTGTTTTCTCTTTGTCATTATGGGGTAATGAGTGTGAATAATGGGGGGGAAATTGATATATATATATTTTGAATTTGCACAAGGCTACAACTAGAGATGAGCGAGCACGCTCTGTTAAGGCAGATACTCGAGCAAGCATCGCCCTTCTCGAGTAGCTGAATACTCATCCGAGCAAATGCTGGGGGGGCAAGGGGAGAGTGAAAGAGATCTCTCTCTCTTCCCCCGTTCACCCGCGTTTCCCCTCGCTCACCTCTGCCGCCCCCCCCCCCTCCCCCACCCCCCACATTTGCTTGGGCAAGTATTCAGTTACTCGAGAAGAGCGATGCTCGCTCGAGTACCTGCCTTAACCGAGCATGCTCGCTCATCTCTAGCCACAACATAACAAAATGTAAATAAAAGTATAAGGGTCTGAAGATTTTCCAGACCCAATATAGTACAGCCAACCATGACAGCTGGCACGCTACATAAATTGAGTAGGTGGCTATGCTACTCTAGCATGTCCGCTGCCATTTAGTTTTAATGGCTGTCTGTGCTACACAAATAGTCTCGCTACCTCTGTAGCATGCTAATGAGATTTGCGTTAGCATTGCTACAATTGTGCGTAGGTTCACCTTGGCAAGAGTTGAGGCCAACGCAAGTAAGTGGGGTCACAAAACAATTTCAAAAGTAAACAATAAAGACAATGCACAGAGGCTGGTGGATTATCAAGCTGGGAATACCTGTTTTTACAGTGGTGCCATAAAAACACGGTGTCCTACTAAGTCTGCCATGTAAATCCCATTCTAGGAAGAGCTGGGGCTTAGATGTCTGACAGCCAGGCTCCTGCTCTAACTGTTGGAATCAAAGAAACCCCAGATCCTGGCCATTTAATCCCTTAAATGCCATGGTATCTATCATGACATGTAAACTGATGACATCTGCATGCCAAAAAATATGCCGATACACATTGCTGAGTATAATTTAGCAAGAATACAGGTAGGAAGTCTAATTTTCAAAAATGTATTAAGTCCTTGAAGACCTGACATTCAATAGGCCCTAGGCTGCCATGGCAAACCATCAGCACTCCACAATCACATTGCAGGGACCAATGGGGTGCTGTATGATAGGGTGTTGTGGTAGAATCAGTACCAGCATGATGGCCGTATTTTCTGTGGGCTCCCTTGCGTCGATAACACTCTGACTAAAGTGGTGGTGGTGTGTACTTATTAGAGATGAGCGAGTATACTCGCTAAAGGCAATTGCTCGAGTGAGCATTGCCTTTAGCGAGTACCTGCCCGCTTGAGACCAAAGGTTCGGGTGCAGGCAGCGGGCAGGGAGCTTCGGGGGAGAGCGGGGCGGAACGGAGGGGAGATCTCTCTCTCCCTCTCTCGCCCCCTCCTGCTGACAGCCGCTACTCACCGCTCCCTGGCGCCGGCACCTGAACCTTCCGTCTCGAGCGGGGAGATACTCGCTAAAGGCAATGCTCGCTCGAGCAATTGCCTTTAGCGAGTATACTCTCTCATCTCTAGTACTTATTTTAGGGCTAGAATGTTACAAAAGCTATTAGACATGTATCTAGAACTGGTAATCCTTCTAACTCAGTATTTTCCAACTCCAGTCCTCAGGGACCACCGACAGGTCATGTTTTCAGGATATCCTCTAGTAAGAACACCTGTGGCGATGTCTGAGGCACTGACAATAATTACATCACTTGTGCAACACTGAGGAAATCCTGAAAACATGACCTGTTGGGGTCCCTGAGGACTGTAGTTGGGGAACAGATTAAAGGATGTTTGCAGAGAGTGCTGCTTACATTTGCTTGCCCGGATACTACAGCGTGCTCTGATCCTGGACAGGTCATTCCCATGATGTCTAGTTATTTATTGTACAAATTTGCCGATCATTACCATAATGGTTTTCTGCATCAATGACTAATAGAATAGTTAACTGCTTAAAAAAACCCTTTTTTTTATGCTTTTTCTCATATTGCCATAAAAAAAAGGTTAAAAAAATTAAACCCCCACATATTTGGTATTGTCGCGTCTACAACGACGCGTACAATAAGCTGCACATGCTTTTGAGTGTGCACGGAAAAAAGCGTAAAAAAAAAGCTACAAAACTGAGGCAAAATGCTACTTTTTAGCATTTTGCCTCCCTAAAAATGCAATAAAAGTGATCAAAAAACCCGTATGTACCCCAAAATGGTACCAATAAAAACTGCAGCTCGTCTCACAAATAATAAGCCCTCACAGAGCTCCGTACATAAAAAAATAAAAAAGTTACAGGACTTTCAATGCAGCGATTTAGAAAAAAAAAACAGATAAAAAAAAAAAGGGATTTTATTGCAGAAAAGTGGAAAAAAAATGTAAGAATTATGGTATTGTTGTAACCGTACCAACCCGCAGAAAAAATAGAATGTCTCATTTATGCTGCATGATTAACGCTGTAAAAAAAGAAAAAAAAATCTATGGCAGAATTGATGCGTTTTCTCTCCATGCTATCATAAAAAAAAATAAAAGTTTTACAATATAGTCAATGTATCCAAAAGTGGCACCGATAAAAACTACAGTTTGCCACGCAAAAAACAAGCCCTTATACGGCCGCGTCGACGGAAAAATAAAAAAGTTATGGCTTTGATAAACGGAGAAGAAAATCCGCCAAAAATTGTTGCGTCCTTAAGCCTAAAGTAGGCCATGTCATGCAGGGGTTAAATAATTAAAATCTGTTACTATTAAAGGGATATTCCGGTTACCCAAAGTTGCTGTCAGAGAATGGTAATCAAAAGTTTTTAAGGTTTTCAGTGTGGTTATAAACCATCACCTTCTACTGGAACTTCAGAAGTGTTTATCTGGTTATGACCTGTAGGCATTCCAGCTCGATAGGGTTGACACCCAGCCGGTAACTCACTGGCCCAGTTGGTAATCAAGTCCAAAGGCCTCCGTACCAGTATTTATTTTTCATCAGCCATATTAATGGGTAATAAAAAATAAATGTCAGGTGGTCTCACCTGTGGCCAGGCAGCAATCCAGCACCATCCAGTATGTCACTTACCTTGTCAAGCTTCCAGTGGGCCATTGCTGTTGTAAACAGACACTGTGACCGTTGACCTCTCCTCCCAACATCTATGTCCTGTATGCACTGCAGATGCCAGGAGGAGAGGTCAGGAGTCACATCCTCTGATCACAACAGTGGCGACCGGATAGGAGCTAGACAGAGTGACTGACATATTGGATGGTGCTGGTTTGCTGCCTGGCCGCAGGTTCAAGGTGGGTAGTGTACAAGGGGAGCCCTATTACTATTGGGGGCCACTACTAGGGGCATTATTACTACTGGGGACCACTACTGGGAGCACTGTTACTAATAGAAGCACTATTGCTACAAGAGGCACTGCTACTACTGCAGACACTGTCACTAATGGGGCCACTACTGGGTGCATTGTTACTATGGGGACACTACTGTGGGCACTATTACTACTGGGGCATCTCTGAGAGCACTGTTATTATTGTGGCCATTTCTGGGGGTACTATTACTACTATGAGCACTGTTACCATTGAGTCACTTCTGGGGGCATTATTACTACTGCAGTCACTGTTACTATTGGGACCACTACTGGGTGCATTGTTACTATGGGGAAACTATTGCGGGCACTATTACTACTAAGGCACTACTGAGAACACTAATACTATTGGGGCCACTTCCGGGGGCACTACCACTACTGTGGGCACTGTTACTATTTGGGCCACTACTAGGTGCATTGTTACTATGGGGACACTATTGTGGACACTGTTATTACTGGGGCACTGTTACTATTGGGGCCACTTCTGGGGACACTACTACTGTGGGCACTGTTACTACTGGGGCCACTTCTGGGAGTACTATTACTACTGCAGGCATTGTTACTATTGGGGCCACTACTAGGTGCATTGTTACTATGGGGACACTATTGTGGACACTGTTATTACTGGGGCACTACTGAGAGCACTGTTACTACTGGGGCCACTACTTTGAGTACTGTAACTATTGGGGCCACTCCTTTGAGCACTATTACTATTGGGGTGACCTCTGAGGGTGCTATTACTACTGCAGGTATTTCTACTATTGGAGCACTACTACTTTTGGGAACACTAAGGGATACAATTACTAGTGGCAGCCACTGAAATTATATAGGTAAAACTAGATTTTCATCTAAGAACTAATTAATGTAAGAAGGTAAATGTGATGGTGATGGGCCTTATTTCAACATATGTGATAATAATATAATTATAGAATAATTTTTAAGAAACCAATGCCATTTAACTTAGGGAGGCATTTCAGAAATGATGTCTACTCTTGAATCCAACATTGTCACAGGCAGTAAATTAGAGGTGGAGAACTGCTGAGTATATAACTAATGGTTAACTCGATCCAAAAAAGTACATAAAAGGCCTTTCTGAACTTCTTGCCCTTCTTAATGACTTTTCTTCTCAATGTTAATAGTGAAGATTTTTCACTCAAAATATTCAATAATAATTTAATAACAAAATGCCCAGATTACAGATTCCAGAAATCATCACATTTGCGGTGTGGGACTACCTTGTTTTTGGGTCGTTGTTTTTGATATCTGCAGGAATTGGAGTATTTTTTGCTGTAAAAGAGAGAAAAAAAACAACCTCGGCTGACTTTCTTGTTGGCGGTAAACAGATGACATGCGGACCGGTGGCATTATCCCTGACTGCCAGCTTTATGTCAGCGGTGACGATTCTTGGGGCCCCGGCTGAAGTTTATCGTTTCGGGGCTTCCTTTGGCTTATTTTTCATTGCCTATACCTTCGTTGTCATTTTTTCAGCAGAGTTGTTTGTACCTGTGTTCTATAGAGCTGGAATTACTAGTACATATGAGGTAAGCCCATCTTTACCAGACATTGCCAACAATGGATGTTATAATCAGTGATTACGGAAAATATTTAGATGTGATATTAATAATTTAGCATGACTTTCCTATTAACATAATTTTAACCGCTTATAGACCAGCCAGCTTTATTTTTTTTATTTTTTTTTCACCCCACCTCCCAAGAGCCATAACTTTTTGATATTTCCCATGACATAGCTGTATGAGGGCTTGCTTTTTGTGAAATGAGTTGTAATTTTTAATGGCACCATTTAATGTAACATATATAGTATTGAAAAACCTTTCAATTTTTTGTGAGAAGAAATAGGAAAAAAAACACAATTAATTTTTTTTTGGGGGGGGGGATTGCTTTTATAGAGTTCACTACACAGTGCAAATATTTTAGCTGCATTTTGTGACGATACCTAATTTATATAGTTTTTGTTACATTTTAGCAATTTTTTATAATAAAAAAAAAATCACATCTCCTGTATATAATTATATATGTACAACTGGTATAAGCTATACATTTCCTGTATATAGTGATATTGACCATTCTGATATAACCTGGATATTTCCTGTATATGATTGCACACTTTACACACAATTTAAAAATGTATCCAAAACTGACCAGTTACTCGTAGTGGTGGTGCTATGTCTTTCATGCACATGAACTGTCAAACCCCGGTGGAACATGGAGACAGCAGACATAACTAATGGACTGGCAACCAAAACATGCACCATACATACCTACACACATAATAGGGGGAACAGATCAAGAATGTAGGAGGTATTGGTTTGTGGATTGGCCAAGTCACTTAAGCCCGCAAGCCCACTTCAAAGGTCCTTGTTGTCTCGCGGGTCCCTACTCTAATGAGACAACTACACCCAGAAAACCGGCCTGCAAACAGGGTGATCATCTGATTAGGACAGCCCCATGCTGCAAACCAAGTACTAACTCACCCAGATATGGTAAACAATCAAAGCAGATTAGGACACAATTCACACTAATACAGCATGGAAACACATACAAAATGGAACAGGACTGTTTACACTACATCTCTGCAACCAGCTCAGTCACACAGAACACATCAGAGCTCACAACCACAAAGCAACAAGCATGAATGCAAACACAAGGGGGAATGAGTAATACCAGCTCTTTCCAGCCAGAGGGCTGATTTTTATATGCAACAGACCGGTGATGATTGGCTGGCTAGAGAACATCACACCCAGCCAGCTCAATCATTCCACCCCTGTGGAAATGTAGTCCTGACAACCCATAATACTACAGGTCCCAGAAGCACAACCTAACAGGTGGCTGTAGCACTCTCACTCCATCTCAGTCAATGTTACTGGACCTTGGTTACTTCTTATGGTTATTAGTTCCACCCACTCAGATTCGTTCCACAGCTAGGTGCCCCAGTCGGCCAATGACTTCCTGCTTTCTGCACTTCACTGAAAATGTTCCCCTTTACCCTCTTGCAGAATCACACCTACTATGTATGGTCAGGTTCAGCACCAATATTGCTGGTGGCATACACCAGGCCTCACTGCCCCTGCTCTCATCCTTCATGCTGACAAGTGGTGGTAGTTCTATGTTCAAGCTATTCTGCTTTGAATCCATCAATAGGCCACATCTTCCAGGCATAACCAAACTCAATGCAGGACTACAAGCTTTGTAAGCTTACTCTAAGCTGCACAAGCTGAGGTCTAGACTATATAACCTTTACTCATTCCCCTGCTTTGCATGGACTTTGGGAAATGACCTAAATTTGTTTAGCAGCGTGAGGCCTGACTTACATGAGCGTATGGTCACAGTTTATTACATGAGCAGGTTTTGAGCGAGTAATACTGTAACATCAAACTGGGTCATGTACACTCAGCAGAGTTTTACTGGCCCGCAAACTGCCGAACTGCGGGCTGGACATGCAAATCGCCAGCAGGCAAATTCAGAAGCAGCAAACATAACTAAAGGATAGACATAATACACTGACTGACAAACACTCAAAACACTTACCAGCATTCTTGCACGCATAGCCAGTTTGAATAACTATAGAATGAACCAATGAAATTAGTTTGTATTTTGGCCAAGATACTTAATCCTGCGAGCCCAACTTCAAGAGTCCCTACACTAATGAGACAACTAACCCCAGGAAAACTTTCCTGCAATGTGGGGCGATCGTCCTGATAGGGTCGACCCTGTGCTGGAACCTAGGGACCTACCTCGTTCTAGATGATACACGACCCACACCAAGATACAGATCACACCACACACACTGAGAGCCACAGACATGCAGGAGCATGACACTGTTCACACTGAACATCCTGAACGCTGCACAGACACTTTAGGAGCAAACACTGTTCACACTGAATATCCTGAACGCTGCACAGACTCTTCAGGAACAAACACTGTTCACACTGAACATCCTGAACGCTGCGCAGACACTTCAGGAACAAACACTGTTCACACTGGAAATACAGAATAAGCACAAAAGATACAGAAGGTTGCACAGACATGCAGAAGTAAGGCACAGTTCATGCAGAACAGAGCCTGCTCAGACACGCAGGAGCATGACACTGTTCAGACCAGAACAGACTGGAAAAAGAACAGCAGTCTCACGCAAAGGAGCTGGTATATATATGAGCACAGACCTTAGGGATTGGCTGACTGGGGAAATCCACACCCAACAAGGTCAATCATTCCACTCCTGTGGGACTATGCTGCTGAAAACCTATACAGTACAACAGATCCCAGCAGCAACCCTAACAGTACCTCTTCCTTAAAAAAAGGGGCCTCTGGGGATACAGGTACCTAGCAAATACGCTGTACCAATCTCCCATAGGCTGCAATGTTGCAGCTCATACAAATTAAATGAACTACGCGCACAAGAAAAATCGCAGTATGCACTATTTCGGCACATAAAACACGAGCATACACGCCAAGATAGTGCATGGTGATACACAGCAGGTATGCAATATCATTGCATATTTGCTGCATGCTGTGCCAGCGGCTCTCGTTTGCGGCACACCAGCTTACAATGTTGTGTGAGCCTGGCCTGTGATAGAGACAGAGCCACCACCCTGTACATAATAAATAGACATATAAAAGAGCAATAAAACAGCAGCGCAACATTTCATATTATTAAACATTTATACCAATTGCCACTTCTGATAGATAGATAGATAGATAGATATACGATAGATAGATATACGATAGATAGATATACGATAGATAGATAGATAGATAGATAGATAGATAGATAGATAGATAGATAGAAAGATCGATATAAGATAGATAGGTGATGGATAGATAAATAGATATGAGAAAGATAGATAGATATTAGATAGAAAGAAGATAGATAGTTGATAGATGGAAAAATAGATATGAGATAGATAGAAGATAGATAGATAGAGAGATTAATAGATATTAGATAGATAGATAGATAGATAGATAGATAGATAGATAGATAGATAGATAGATAGATAGATGATAGGTAGATAAATAGATATGAGATGGATAGAAGATAGATAGATATACATGAGATAGATACATAGATATTTAGATAGATATAAAATAGATAAATATGAGATACATAAATTCATAGATGATAGATAGATAGATAGATAGATATACATGAGGTAGATGGATAAATCGATATGAAGATAGATAGATGATAGATAGATAAATAGTTATGAGATAGATAGATAGATACTAGATAGATAGATAGATAGATAGATAGATATTAGATATATATGAAATAGATAGATAAACAGATATTAAGATAGATATAAGATAGATAATTATGAGATAGATAGATATAAAATGGATAGATATGAGATAGATAAAAAGATATTAAGATAGATATATGATAGATAAATATGAGATAGATAGATAGATAGATAGATAGATATGAGATAGATAGATAGATAGATAGATAGATAGATAGATAGATAGATAGATAGATAGATAGATAGATAGATAGATAGATAGATAGATAGATAGATTAGACACTATTTGTGCAGCCGTTATTAGTGTAACACTGCCAAAGACCTGCCTTTCTGATTTTGACCTTTTATATGCAGCGTCATATACAAATTACAACTCGGGTTGAACACCAGAAAGTTTCATTTCAAATGCAAGCAATGTCAGAAACTCTGGGCATATCCTGTCCTCCAATGCATTGCCTTCTACGAAATTCTTTAATGTGTTAAGAGTAGAGATGAGCGAACGTACTCGTCCGAGCTTGATGCTCGGGCGAATATTAGGGTGTTCGGGATGCTCGTTACTCTTAACGAGCACCACGCGGTGTTCGGGTTACTTTCACTTTCATCTCTGAGACGTTAGCGCACTTTTCTGGCTAATTGAAAGACAGGGAAGGCATTACAACTTCCCCCTGTGACGTTCAAGCCCTATACCACCCCCCTGCTGTGAGTGGCTGGCGAGATCAGATGTCACCCGAGTATAAAAATCGGCCCCTCCCGCGGCTCACCTCAGATACGTTGTGAGTTAGCTGAGGGAAAGTGCTGTTGTGTTGGAGCTGCTGTAGGGAGAGTGTTAGGAGTGAGTGTAGGCTTCAAGAACCCCAACGGTCCTTCTTAGGGCCACATCTATCCGTGTGCAGTAGTGTGCAGGCTGCTGTTAGAAGTGTTGCACATTTTTTTTTTCAAAATCGGCTGTGCAGAGCATTGCGCCCTGCAGTAATACTACAGGGACAGAAGTGGTGGTTAGGCAGGGAGAGTGTTAGGAGTGAGTGTAGGCTTCAAGAACCCCAACGGTCCTTCTTAGGGCCACATTTAACCGTGTGCAGTACTGTGCAGGCTGCTGTTAGCAGTGTTGCATTTTTTTTTTTTTCAAAATCGGCTGTGCAGAGCATTGCGCCCTGCAGTAATACTACAGGGACAGAATTGTGTAGGCAGGGCCAGAAGACATATATTATTGATTGAATATAGTCAGTGGGCCTTCCCTTTAAAAAAAAAAGGGAAACATTCTATTTGGCCTGCCTCTGACAGTCCTCAGCGTTCTGGGTACGTGTGTGGTGGGTGGAGAACGTAAAGAAATCATACGCAGCCAGCTACGTTTAACAGCAGGCTTGCGCCAATTTATTTCCTGCCTGGGAGAAATCACCGCTGTGCTGCACTTCATATAACACTGCAGTTCTGTGGAACACATTTCTAATCTGATTGAATATAGTCAGTGGGCCTTCCCTTTAAAAAAAAAAAGGGAAACATTCTATTTGGCCTGCCTCTGACAGTCCTCAGCGTTCTGGGTACGTGTGTGGTGGGTGGAGAACGTAAAGAAATCATACGCAGCCAGCTACGTTTAACAGCAGGCTTGCGCCAATTTATTTCCTGCCTGGGAAAAATCACCGCTCTGCTGCATTTCATATAACACTGCAGTTCTGTGGAACACATTTCTAATCTGATTGAATATAGTCAGTGGGCCTTCCCTTTAAAAAAAAAAAAGGGAAACATTCTATTTGGCCTGCCTCTGACAGTCCTCAGCGTTCTGGGTACGTGTGTGGTGGGTGGAGAACGTAAAGAAATCATACGCAGCCAGCTACGTTTAACAGCAGGCTTGCGCCAATTTATTTCCTGCCTGGGAAATCAAATCACTGGTAATATAGCATGCTGAGGGGTAGGGGTAGGCCTAGAGGACGTGGACGCGGCCGAGGACGCGGAGGGCCAAGTGAGGGTGTGGGCACAGGCCGAACTCCTGATCCAGGTGTATCGCAGCCGACTGCTGCGCGATTACGAGAGAGGCACGTTTCTGGCGTCCCCACATTCATCGCACAATTAATGGGTCCACGCGGAAGACCTTTATTAGAAAATGAGCAGTGTGAGCAGGTCCTGTCCTGGATGGCAGAAAGTGCTTCGAGCACCCTATCGTCCACCCGCAGTTCTGCGCCGTCCACTGCTGCAAATCCGAATCCTCTGTCTGCTGCTCCTCCTTCCTCCCAGCCTCCTCACTCCACTACAATGACACATGCTCAGGAGCGGGAAGACTCCCAGGAACTGTTCTCGGGCCCCTGCTCAGATTGGGCAGCAGTGGTTCCTCTCCCACCAGAGGAGTTTATCGTCGCTGATGCCCAACCATTGGAAAGTTCCCGAGGTCCGGGGGATGAGGCTGGGGACTTCCGGCAACTGTCTCAAGACCTTTCAGTGGGTGAGGAGGACGATGACGATGAGACACAGTTGTCTATCACTGAGGTAGTAGTAAGGGCAGTAAGTCCGAGGGAGGAGCGCACAGAGGATTCGGAGGAAGAGCAGCAGGACGATGAGGTGACTGACCCCACCTGATTTGCAACGCCTACTCAGGACAGGTCTTCAGAGGGGGAGGCAAGGGCAGCAGCAGGGCAGGTTGCAAGAGGCAGTGCGGTGGCCAGGGGTAGAGGCAGGGCCAGACCGAATAATCCACCAACTGTTTCCCAAAGCGCACCCTCGCGCCATGCCACCCTGCAGAGGCCAAGGTGCTCTAAGGTCTGGCAGTTTTTCACAGAGACGCCTGACGACCGACGAACAGTGGTGTGCAACCTTTGTCGCGCCAAGATCAGCCGGGGAGCCACCACCAACAGCCTCACCACCACCAGCATGCGCAGACATATGATGGCCAAGCACCCCACAAGTTGGGACGAAGGCCGTTCACCGCCTCCGGTTTGCACCGCTGCCTCTCCCCCTGTGCCCCAACCTGTCACTGAGATCCAACCCCGCTCTGAGGACACAGGCACTAACGTCTCCTGGCCTGCACCCACACCCTCACCTCCGCTGTCCTCGGCCCAATCCAGCAATGTCTCGCACCGCACCGTCCAGCCGTCGCTAGCGCAAGTGTTTGAGCGCAAGCGCAAGTACGCCACCACGCACCCGCACGCTCAAGCGTTAACCGTCCACATAGCCAAATTTATCAGCCTTGAGATGCTGCCGTATAGGGTTGTGGAAACGGAGTCCTTCAAAAGTATGATGGCGGCGGCGGCCCCGCGCTACTCAGTTCCCAGTCGCCACTACTTTCCCCGATGTGCCGTCCCAGCCCTGCACGACCACGTCTCCCGCAACATTGTACGCGCCCTCACCAACGCGGTTACTGCCAAGGTCCACTTAACAACGGACACGTGGACAAGCACAGGCGGGCAGGGCCACTACATCTCCCTGACGGCACATTGGGTGAATTTAGTGGAGGCTGGGACAGAGTCAGAGCCTGGGACTGCTCACGTCCTACCCACCCCCAGAATTGCGGGCCCCAGCTTGGTGGTGGTATCTGCGGCGGTGTATGCTTCCTCCACTAAAGCACCCTCATCCTACTCCTCCTCCTCCTCCAACGCAACCTCTGTCTCGCAATCAAGATGTGTCAGCAGCAGCGCGTCGCCAGCAGTCGGTGTTGCGCGTCGTGGCAGCACAGCGGTGGGCAAGCGTCAGCAGGCCGTGCTGAAACTACTCAGCTTAGGAGATAAGAGGCACACGGCCCACGAACTGCTGCAGGGTCTGACAGAGCAGACCGACCGCTGGCTTGCGCCGCTGAGCCTCCAACCGGGCATGGTCGTGTGTGACAACGGCCGTAACCTGGTGGCGGCTCTGCAGCTCGGCAGCCTCACGCACGTGCCATGCCTGGCCCACGTCTTTAATTTGGTGGTTCAGCGCTTTCTGAAAAGCTACCCACGCTTGTCAGACCTGCTCGTAAAGGTGCGCCGACTCTGCGCACATTTCCGCAAGTCCCACACGGACGCTGCCACCCTGCGGACCCTGCAACATCGGTTTACTCTGCCAGTGCACCGACTGCTGTGCGACGTGCCCACACGGTGGAACTCTACGCTCCACATGTTGGCCAGGCTCTATGAGCAGCGTAGAGCTATAATGGAATACCAACTCCAACATGGGCGGCGCAGTGGGAGTCAGCCTCCTCAATTATTTTCAGAAGAGTGGGCCTGGTTGGCAGACATCTGCCAGGTCCTTCAAAACTTTGAGCAGTCTACCCAGGTGGTGAGCGGCGATGCTGCAATCATTAGCATCACCATTCCTCTGCTATGCATCTTGAGAAGTTCCCTGCAAAGCATAAAGGCAGACGCTTTGCGCTCGGAAACAGAGCCGGGGGAAGACAGTATGTCGCTGGATAGTCAGAGCACCCTCCTGTCTATATCTCAGCGCGTTCAGGAGGAGGAGCATGAGGAGGATGAGGAGGAGGGGGAAGAGACAGCTTGGCCCACTGCTGACGGTACCCATGCTGCTTGCCTGTCATCCTTTCAGCGTGTATGGCCTGAGGAGGAGGAGGATCCTGAAAGTGATCTTCCTAGTGAAGACAGCCATGTGTTGCGTACAGGTACCCTGGCACACATGGCTGACTTCATGTTGGGATGCCTTTCTCGTGACCCTCGCGTTACACGCATTCTGGCCACTACGGATTACTGGGTGTACACACTGCTCGACCCACGGTATAAGGAGAACCTTTCCACTCTCATTCCCGAAGAGGAAAGGGGTTCGAGAGTGTTGCTACACCACAGGACCCTGGCGGACAAGCTGATGGTAAAATTCCCAGCCGACAGCGCTAGTGGCAGAAGGCGCAGTTCCGAGGGCCAGGTAGCAGGGGAGGTGCGGAGATCGAGCAGCATGTACAGCACAGGCAGTGCAACAGTCTTTAAGGCCCTGGACAGCTTTATGGCTCCCCAGCAAGACTGTGTCACCGCTCCCCAGTCAAGGCTGAGTCGGCGGGAGCACTGTAAAAGGATGGTGAGGGAGTACGTAGCCGATCGCACGACCGTCCTCCCTGACGCCTCTGCCACCTACAACTACTGGGTGTCGAAGCTGGACACGTGGCCTGAACTCGCGCTGTATGCCCTGGAGGTGCTTGCTTGTCCTGCGGCTAGCGTCTTGTCAGAGAGGGTGTTTAGTGCGGCTGGGGGAATCATCACAGATAAGCGTACCCGCCTGTCAACCGACAGTGCCGACAGGCTTACACTCATAAAGATGAACAAAGCCTGGATTTCCCCAGACTTTTCTTCTCCACCAGCGGACAGCAGCGATACCTAAACAATACGTAGGCTGCACCCGCGGATGGAAGCATCGTTCTCTCTCACCATCCAAAACGGGGACATTTCTGCTTCATCAATCTGTGTATAATATTCCCCCTCCTCCTCCTGCTCCTCCTCCTGAAACCTCACGTAATCACGCCGAACGGGCAATTTTTCTTAGGGCCACAAGGCTCACTCATATAATTTTTCTAAACAATTTTTATACGTTTCAATGCTCTTAAAAGCGTTGAAACTTTAACTTGAACCAATTTTTTGTTAAACTGGGCTGCCTCCAGGCCTAGTTACCACTTAAGCCACATTAACCAAAGCGATTCATGGGTTTCACCTGCCATCTTGGTTGGGCATGGCCAATTTTTTCTGAGGTACATTAGTACTGTTGGTACACCAATTTTTTTGGGCCCTCACCTACAGTGTAATCAATCATAGTAATTTCTATGTTCTTCGCCTGCACTCATGGTACAGAAAGGTGTGTGGGGTTGGCCTACACTTTAGCTACATAAATGTAACTGGGGCCTTGTCTATACTGCAGCTACTGAAATGTGAAAGAGACTGTTATCTCCCTAAACTGCTGCAATGGGAATGTTACTGGGGCCTGTCTTGAGTGCTACTATTACTGAAATGGAACTAAGACTGCGCTCCCCCTATACTGCTGCTAGTGATATGTTAGTGGGGCCTGTCCCTAATGCTACCGCTGAAATGTTAATAATTGTGGGCTCTGCCTATACCGCTGCTAATGGTATGTCACTGGGGTGTGGAAACAGAGGCTTCACAAAGACATGATGGCGGCGAGGCCATTTCCCACCAACGCTGTTACTGTTAAGGTGCATATAACCACGGACATGTATAGAGGACACATAGTGCCTCCAAAACATCCCCCTCCTCCTCTAACAATGAAAACATTCTTGGCAAATACCTTTGCATTGGTCCGTCTGGTGGCAGTCCAAGAATTTCACCTTTAACGACACAACAAGAGAGCACCACCACCATCCCCCCGCCACGGTCCACTTAATCCTGGCTACATTCCGAAAACCAACTACATAAAACCGCGCTACCAGGTCCGCAGTCACCACCACATTACCACCAACGAGGTTACTGTTAAGGTACATATTACCAGTCAGACTGGAGCATGCAGTGTGGGCCGAAGCCCACCTGTATTAAGCACGACATTACTACCTCAGCTGTGTTGGGCAATGCAATGGGATCTTTTTATGTACCGCCAGTGGGTTCCAGGGAGCCACCCATGCTGTGGGTCCACAGGGAATTATAAATGCATCTGTTTCCACTTCTAAAGAACCCCAGTCTGACTGGGGCATGCAGTGTGGGCCGAAGCCTACCGGTATTAAGCACGACATTACTACCTCAGCTGTGTTGGGCAATGCAATGGGATATTTTTATGTACCGCCGGTGGCTTCCTGGCACCCACCCATGCTGTGGGTCCACAGGGAATTATAAATGCATCTGTTTCCACTTCTAAAGAACCCCAGTCAGACTGGGGCATGCAGTGTGGGCCGAAGCCCACCTGCATTAAGCACGACATTACTACCTCATCTGTGTTGGGCAATGCAATAGGATATTTTTATGTACCGCCGGTGGGTTCCAGGGAGCCACCCATGCTGTCGGTCCACAGGGACTTCACAATAGGGAGTTGTACCTGCCTGTGTCTATGAATTAAAAACCGCGGTCTGACTGGGGCATGCAGACACCTTGACAGAATGAATAGTGTGTGGCACATAGGTTCCCCATTGCTATGCCCACGTGTGCAGCTCCTGATGGCGGTGGCACAGGATTATATTTCTCATTGCTTCTGTACAGCATTGTGGGCTATCGCCCCGCCCCTTTTAAAGAGGGTCGCTGCCTAGCCGTGCCAACCCTCTGCAGTGTGTGCCTGCGGTTCCTCCTCATGGCAGACGCACTTATAAATAGACATGAGGGTGGTGTGGTATGAGGGCAGCTGAAGGCTGCGCAGGGACACTTTGGTGTGCGCTGTGGACACTGGGTCGTGTGGGGGGGTTGGGCAGCATGTAACCCAGGAGAAGTGGCAGCGGAGTGTCATGCAGGCAGTGATTGTGCTTTGTTGGAGGTAGTGTGGTGCTTAGCTAAGGTATGCATTGCTAATGAGGGCTTTTCAGAAGTAAAAGTTGTTGGGGGGGGGCACTCTTGCCGCTATTGTGGCTTAATAGTGGGACCTGTGAACTTGAGATGCAGCCCAACATGTAGCCCCTCGCCTGCCCTATCCGTTGCTGTGTCGTTCCCATCACTTTCTTGAATTGCCCAGATTTTCACACATGAAAACCTTAGCGAGCATCGGCGAAATACAAAAATGCTCGGGTCACCCATTGACTTCAATGGGGTTCGTTATTCGAAACGAACCCCCGAGCATCGCGATAATTTCGTCCCGAGTAACGAGCACCCGAGCATTTTGGTGCTCGCTCATCTCTATTGTTGATGTTTTTCAGGTTGGAGAGACCTACTCTGTTACCAAAGTAAATAAGCAGGTAACCGCACAGAAGCTCATGAATGAGGTAATCTGCAGATATGGGGCACCGGAAGTGATTGAGTCAAACAAAGGTACACACTTCACAGGTGAAATAATGCAACACATCATGTCTGCTTTGGGTATATTCCAGGCTTTTCACACACCCTACCATCCGCGGAGTAGGGGGAAAGTAGATACAAAAGACAATAGAGGAAATGGGCAAATTTTGAATTGAGTGTCTCATTAGTTTTTCTTTTTCCCAGGAGGGTACATGCCACAGTAGCTGAATTTGGGGAATGATTTTCTTGTTAATTTTGTCATAGGCCTCTCCAAGGAATTGTTAATAATTAGAGATGAGCGAACGTGTTCGTCCGAGCTTGATATTCGTGCGGATATTAGGGTGTTCGGGATGTTCGTTATTCGTAACGAACACCATGCGGTGTTCGGGTTACTTTCACTTCCTTCCCTGAGACGTTAGCGCGCTTTTCTGGCCAATTGAAAGACAGGGAAGGCATTACAACTTCCCCCTGCGTCGTTCAAGCCCTATACCACCCCCCTGCAGTGAGTGGCTGGGGAGATCAGGTGTCCGCCTAATATAAAAGTCGGCCCCTCACGCGGCTCGCCTCAGATGCCTTGTGAGTTAGATGAGGGACAGTGCTGTTTGTACCGGAGCTGCTGTAGGGAAAGAATTGGTAGTTAGTGTAGGCTTCAAGACCCCCAAAGGTCCTTATTAGGGCCAGTAATACCTGTGTGTTGGCTGCTGTTAGCAGTGGCAATTTTTTTTCCCCTCAAAATCGGCTCTGCAGAGCGTTGCACCCGGCATTAGGGACAGAAGTGTTGCATAGGCAGGAGTGAGTGTAGCCTTCAAGAACCTCAACGGTCCTTTCTAGGGCCATATTTAACCGAGTGCAGTACTGTGCTGACTGCTGTTAGCTGTGCTGCATATTTTTTTTTCTTCTCAAAATCGCCTCTGCAGAGCATTGCACCCTGCATTGATACTGCAGGGAAAGAATTGTGTAGGCAGGGCCACAACACAGTTATTATTCATTGAATATACGCAGTGCGGCCTTTTGCTTGTAAAACAAGTGAAAAAAATTCTATTTGACCTGCCTCTGTCCGTCCTAAGGGCTGTGTGTACGTGTCGGCTGCGTGTGCAACGTTTAAAAATCAGAGGCACCCAGCTACGTTTTACTGCTGGCTTCGCCATTTGCTTTCCTTAATTGGGAAAAAAATACCAGCTCTGCCAGAGTTATAATAACTCTGCTACCCTCACGTTCTGTGCCACATTAGCAGGGCCACAGCACAGTTATTAAACTTCTCATGTTCATTGAATATACGCAGTGCTGCCTTTTGGTGTCAAAAAACGGAAAATAATTCTATTTGTCCGGCCTCTGTCCGTCCTAAGGGCGATGGACACGTGTCGGCTGCGTGTGCAACGTTTAAAAATCAGACGCACCCAGCTACGTTTTACTCCTGGCTTCGCCATTTACTTACCTTAATTTGGAAAAAAAATACCTGCTCTGCCAGAGTTAATAACTCTGCTACCCTCACGTTCTGTGCCACATTAGCAGGGCCACAGCACAGTTATTAAACTTCTCATGTTCATTGAATATACACAGTGCTGCCTTTTGGTGGAAAAAAACTGAAAATAATTCTATTTGTCCTGCCTCTGTCCGTCCTAAGGGCGGTGGACACGTGTCGGCTGCGTGTGCAACGTTTAAAAATCAGACGCACCCAGCTACGGTTTACTGCTGGCTTCGCCATTTGCTTTCCTTAATTGGGAAAAAAAATACCTGCTCTGCCAGAGTTAATAACTCTGCTACCCTCACGTTCTGTGACACATTAGCAGGGCCAGAGCACAGTTATTAAACTTAGATTATTCATTCACTAGAGGCAGTGGGGCCTTTCGTTTTCAAAAAAGGGAAAAAATTATATTTGGCCTGCAGTCTTGCGCCAATTTATTTCCTGCCTGGGAAATCAAATCACTGGTAATACAGCATGCTGAGGGGTAGGGGTAAGCCTAGAGGACGTGGACGTGGCCGAGGACGCGGAGGGCCAAGTGAGGGTGTGGGCACAGGCCGAGCTCCTGATCCAGGTGTGTCGCAGCCGACTGCTGCGCGATTAGGAGAGAGGCACGTTTCTGGCGTCCCCACATTCATCGCACAATTAATGGGTCCACGCGGGAGACGGTTATTAGAAAATGAGCAGTGTGAGCAGGTCCTGTCCTGGATGGCAGAAAGTGCTTCGAGCAACCTATCGTCAACACGCAGTTCTGCGCCGTCCACTGCTGCAAATCCGAATCCTCTGTCTGCTGCTCCTCCTTCCTCCCAGCCTCCTCACTCCACTACAATGACACCTGCTCAGGAGCAGGAACACTCCCAGGAACTGTTCTCGGGCCCCTGCTTAGATTGGGCAGCAGCGGTTCCTCTCCCACCAGAGGAGTTTATCGTCACTGATGCCCAACCATTCGAAAGTTCCCGGGGTCCGGGGGAAGAGGCTGGGGACTTCCGCCAACTGTCTCAACAACTTTCTGTGGGTGGGGAGGCCGATGACGATCAGACACAGTTGTCTTGCAGTGAGGTAGTAGTAAGGGCAGTAAGTCCGAGGGAGCAGCGCACAGAGGATTCAGAGGAAGAGCAGCAGGACAATGAGGTGACTGACCCCACCTGGTGTGCAACGCTTACTCAGGAGGACAGGTCTTCAGAGGGGGAGTCAAGGGCATCAGCAGGGCAGGTTGCAAGAGGCAGTGCGGTGGCCAGGGGTAGAGGCAGGGCCAGACCGAATAATCCACCAACTGTTTCCCAAAGCGCCCCCTCGCGCCATGCCACCCTGCAGAGGCCGAGGTGCTCTAAGGTCTGGCAGTTTTTCACAGAGACGCCTGACGACCGACGAACAGTGGTGTGCAACCTTTGTCGCGCAAAGCTCAGCCGGGGAGCCAACACCAACAGCCTCACCACCACCACCATGCGCAGACATATGATGGCCAAGCACCCCACAAGGTGGGACGAAGGCCGTTCAGCGCCTCCGGTTTGCACCCCTGCCTCTCCCCCTGTGCCCCAACCTGCCACTGAGATGCAACCCCCCTCTCAGGACACAGGCACTACCGCCTCATGGCCTGCACCCACACCCTCATCTCCGCTGTCCTCGGCCCCATCCAGCAGTGTAGTTCAGCGCACCGTCCAGCCGTCGCTTGCGCAACTGTTGGAGCGCAAGTACGCCACCACGCACCCGCACGCTCAAACGTTAACAGTCCGCATAGCAAAATTCATCAGCCTTGAGATGCTGCCGTATAGGGTTGTGGAAACTGAGTCCTTCAAAAGTATCATGGAGGCGGCGGCCCCGCGCTACTCAGTTCCCAGTCGCCACTACTTTTCCCGATGTGCCGTCCCAGCCCTGCACGACCACGTCTCCCGCAACATTGTACGCGCCCTCACCAACGCGGTTACTGCCACGGTCCACTTAACAACGGACACGTGGACAAGCACAGGCGGGCAGGGCCACTACATCTCCCTGACGGCACATTGGGTGAATTTAGTGGAGGCTGGGACAGAGTTAGAGCCTGGGACCGCTCACGTCCTACCCACCCCCAGAATTGCGGGCCCCAGCTCGGTGGTGGTATCTGCGGAGGTGTATGCTTCCTCCACTAAAGCACCCTCCTCCTCCTCCTCCTCTGTCTCGCAATCAAGATGTGTTAGCAGCAGCATGTCGCCAGCAGTCGGTGTCGCGCGGTGTGGCAGCACAGCGGTGGGCAAGCGTCAGCAGGCCGTGCTGAAACTACTCAGCTTAGGCGATAAGAGGCACACGGCCCACGAACTGC
Source organism: Eleutherodactylus coqui (assembly GCF_035609145.1). NCBI lineage: Eukaryota > Metazoa > Chordata > Amphibia > Anura > Eleutherodactylidae > Eleutherodactylus > Eleutherodactylus coqui. The sequence continues at coordinate 846,406 of NW_027102367.1, forward strand.
TGCAGGGTCTGACAGAGCAGACCGACCGTTGGCTTGCGCCGCTGAGCCTCCAACCGGGCATGGTCGTGTGTGACAACGGCCGTAACCTGGTGGCGGCTCTGCAGCTCGGCAGCCTCACGCACGTGCCATGCCTGGCCCACGTCTTTAATTTGGTGGTTCAGCGCTTTCTGAAAAGCTACCCACGCTTGTCAGACCTGCTCGTAAAGGCGTGCCGGCTCTGCGCACATTTCCGCAAGTCCCACACGGACGCTGCCACCCTGCGCACCCTGCAACATCACTTTAAGCTGCCAGTGCACCGACTGCTGTGCGACGTGCCCACACGGTGGAACTCTACGCTCCACATGTTGGCCAGGCTCTATGAACAGCGTAGAGCTATAGTCGAATACCAACTCCAACATGGGCGGCGCAGTGGGAGTCAGCCTCCTCAATTCCTTTCAGAAGAGTGGGCCTGGTTGGCAGACATCTGCCATGTCCTTGGTAATTTTGAGGAGTCTACCCAGGTGGTGAGCGGCGATGCTACAATCATTAGCGTCACCATTCCTCTGCTATGCATCTTGAGAAATTCCCTGCAAAGCATAAAGGCAGCTGCTTTGCGCTCGGAAACGGGGGAAGACAGTATGCCGCTGGATAGTCAGGGCACCCTCCTGTCTATTTCTCAGCGCGTACAGGAGGAGGAGGAGCATGAGGAGGATGAGGAGGAGGGGGAAGAGACAGCTTGGCCCACTGCTGACGGTACACCGGCTGATTGCCTGTCATCCTTTCAGCGTGTATGGCCTGAGGAGGAGGAGGAGGATCCTGAAAGTGATCTTCCTAGTGAATACAGCCATGTGTTGCGTACTGGTACCCTGGCACACATGGCTGACTTCATGTTAGGATGCCTTTCTCGTGACCCTCGCGTTGCACGCATTCTGGCCACAACGGATTACTGGGTGTACACACTGCTCGACCCACGCTATAAGGAGAACCTACCCACTCTCATTCCCGAAGAGGAAAGGGGTTCGAGAGTGTTGCTATACCACAGGACCCTTGCGGACAAGCTGATGGTAAAATTCCCAGCCGACAGCGCTAGTGGCAGAAGGCGCAGTACCGAGGGCAAGGTAGCAGGGGAGGTGCGGAGATCGAGCAGCATGTACATCCCAGGCAGTGCAACAGTCTTTAAGGGCCTGGACAGCTTTATGGCTCCCCACCAAGACTGTGTCACCGCTCCCCAGTCAAGGCTGAGTCGGCGGGAGCACTGTAAAAGGATGGTGAGGGAGTACGTAGCCGATCGCACGACCGTCCTCCGTGACGCCTCTGCCACCTACAACTACTGGGTGTCGAAGCTGGACACATGGCCTGAACTAGCGCTGTATGCCCTGGAGGTGCTTGCTTGTCCTGCGGCTAGCGTCTTGTCGGAGAGGGTGTTTAGTGCGGCTGGGGGAATCATCACAGATAAGCGTAGCCGCTTGTCAACCGACAGTGCCGACAGGCTAACACTCATCAAGATGAACAAAGCCTGGATTTCCCCAGACTTCTCTTCTCCACCAGCGGACAGCAGCGATACGTAAGCAATACGTAGGCTGCACCCGCGGATGGAAGCTACGTTCTCTCTCACCATCCAAAACGGGGACATTTCTGCTTCATCAATCTGTGTCTAATATTCCTCCTCCTCCTCCTGCTCCTCCTCCTGAAACCTCACGTAATCACGCTGAACGGGCAATTTTTCCTAGGGCCACAAGGCTCACTCAAATAATTTTTCTGAACAATTTTTATAAGTTTCAATGCGCTTAAAAGCGTTGGAACTTTAACTTGAACCAATTTTTCGTTACACTGGGCTGCCTCCAGGCCTAGTTACCACTTAAGCCACATTAACCAAAGTGATTCACCTGCCATCTTGGTTGGGCATGGCCAATTTTTACTGAGGTACATTAGTACTGTTGGTACACCAATTTTTTGGGGCCCTCACCTACAGTGTAATCATAGCAATTTGTATGTTCTTCGCCTGCACTCATGGTACAGAAAGGTGTGTGGGGTTGGCCTACACTTTAGCTACATAAATGTAACTTGGGCCTTGGCTATACTAAGGCTACTGAAATGGAACTAAGACTGCGCTCCCACTATACTGCTGCTTCAGAATTGTTACTGGGGCCTGTCTTGAGTGCTAGTATTGCTGACATGGAACGAAGACTGCGCTCCCGCTATACTGCTGCTTCGGAATTGTTACTGGGGCCTGTCTTGAGTGCTACTATTGCTGACATGGAACGAAGACTGCGCTCCTCCTATAATGCTGCTACTGATATGTTAGTGGGGCCTGTCTTAATGCTACGGCTGAAATGTTACGAATTCTGGGCTCTGCCTATACCGCTGCTAATGGTATGTCTCTGGGGTGTGGAAACAGAGGCTTCCCAAAGACATGATGGCGGCGAGGCCATTTCCCACCAACGCGGTTACTGTTAAGGTGCATATAACCACGGACACGTGGAGAGGACACATAGTGCCTCAAAAACATCCCCCTCCTCCTCCAACAGGGAAAACATTCTTGGCAAATGCCTTTGCATTGGTTCGTCTGGTGGCAGTCCAAGAATTTCACCTTTACCGACACAACAAGAGAGCCCCCACACCATCCCCCCGCCACGGCCCACTTAATCCTGGCCGCATTCCGAAAACCAACAAAATACAACCGTGCTACTAGGTCCGCAGTCACCACCACATTACCACCAACGCGGTTACTGTTAAGGTGCATATTACCAGTCTGACTGGGGCATGCAGACACCTTGACAGAATGAATAGTGTGTGGCACATAGGTTCCCCATTGCTATGCCCACGTGTGCAGCTCCTGATGGCAGTGGCACAGGATTATATTTCTCATTGCTTCTGTACAGCATTGTGGGCTATCGCCCCACCCCTTTGAAAGAGGGTCGCTGCCTAGCCGTGCCAATCCGGAAATCCGGACTTCCCATATATGGTTATGCTGTGAATTTTAGCCAATGAGCCCATCACCCATTGCTAGTGATGAGACCAAAGGGTATAAGATTTCATGTAATCTGTAATAAAGCGCGCAGCGCAGTCATGTCCCCGTGTGAGAAACTATACCAGACCTCCGTGTGGTGTTTTCTTCTTTCCGCCGGCAGCGGGGCAAGTGGGGTGGGCCTGATTGGTGCTGTACTTAGAATTTCCCTGACACCATTATAGCGACCCTCCCGTTTTTGGACAACATTCTATCCTGGGACTGAAGAGAGTGGGTGGTATATTATCTGTAGTATACCTGTGGTATATTACCTGCAGATGTTTCTCACTGCTGTCTGTCTGAACTACCGGTTCCAGTTCACATTTTTAGCTGTTCAAGATGGCTGACACAATTTTCAGATTACCTAATCCTCATAGTGCATTAGTGGTGTTAGACTATCAATGCACTATACCTGCTCTCTGACTGATGTTGGTCACGTGATCAGCACTGGCCAATCAGAGCAGTGCACAGTGTGCTAGATAGGAAATTGTAGCAGCCAAAAACCAGAACTAGCAGATCGGACGGCAAAGAAGAAAAATTGCAGATAATATTTTTTCAAGCCCTCCAGTACCAGGATATAATTTTGCCCTGAAACCAGAGTGTCGCTTTAACGCCACATTAAAGAAATTGCACTGTACATATTTTGAATTGATTTTCCTAATTTGCAAGCATGTATTTAAGGAGTTTCAGGATTCCTTAGACAAGCGACTCTTGAGATGCCACAGAAGCATGAAGTGTGGCAAGTCACACAGACATCGTCTTGTATGTTGTAAGTGTCTTCTTATTTACTTCAACCCATTAGTTTATCTAAATGTTCCTTGGAGAAATCTACAACCAGAACTAAATAAATTGGGTCTTGTAAAACAAAAACAAACAAGAATTTGAATATACCATATATTCATTTAACCCCTTAATGACGCGGCCATTTTTCTTTTTCCATTTTCGTTTTTTCCTCCCCCCTTTAAAAAAATCATAACTCCTTTATTTATCCATCCACGTCACTGTATGAGGGCTTGTTTTTTGCGGGATGAGTTGTATTTTTCAATGGTGCTATTTAAAGTACCATATAATGTACTGAAAAACTTTTAAAAAATTCTAAGTGGAGTAAAATGGAAAAAAACCGACATTTTGCCATCTTTTAGTACGTCTTGCTTCTACGGCGCACAAATGGCAACAAAAACGACATGATAACTTTATTCTATGGGTCGGTACGATTACTACGATGCCAAACTTGTTTAGGTTTTTTTTTACTATACTCCTCTTTTTTTTTTAAAAAGACATAACATTTTTTTCAATTATTTTCTGTCGTCATTTTGTGCGCGCGATAACTTTTTTATTTTTCCGTCGACGTAGTTGAGCAAGGTCTCATTTTTTGCGGGATGTCCTGTAGTTTCTGATAGTACCATTTTGGAATACATATGACTTTTTGATCGCTTTTTATTGCGTTTTTTCTTGGAGACATGGTAACTAAAAAAGTGCATTTCTGGCGTTCTTCATTTTTTGTTTCGGATGACGTTCACCGTGCGGAAAAAATTATGTGCTACTTTGATAGATCGGACTTTTACGGACGCGGCGATAACAAATACATATTTTTAATTTATTATTTAGATTTTTTAATAATAGATATGGCAAAAGGGGGGTGATTTAAACTTTTACAACTTTTTTTTTTTTCAATTAAAAAAAAACTTTATTGATTCTTTTTTTTACTTTACTTTGAAGTCCCCCTGGGGGACTTTAAGATGCGATGCTTTGATCGCTCCTGCAGTATGACGTAATGCTATAGCATTACGTCATACTGCTTTTTGACAGGCAGCCTATGAAGCCACCCCACGGGGACGGCTTGATAGGCAGTCTGCTAAGGCAGCCCTGGGGCCTTTCATTAGGCCCCCGGCTGCCATGACACATGCACGGCTCTCCCGATCTCACCGCGGGGGGGCCGCGCGGGACCCCCGAACATCGTTCGGGGGATTTAAATGCCGCTGTCAGAATTGACAGCGGCGTTTAAATGGTTAATAGCCGCGATCGGCCGCGCGGCCGCTCGCGGCTATTGCCCGCGGGTGTCAGCTGTTATAAACAGCTGATGCCCGCACTGTATGAAGAGAGGTTGCCACGCAACCTCTCTTCATACATACCCCGACGCTCCATGACGTACCAGGTACGTCATTGGTCGTTAAGGGGTTAATATATTTACTTTCTCATTTTCACCTATATTTGCAGATCTTTTCACGATTTTCTGCTTCCTAACAAATAGTCTTTTGTGGGGATTTCATCGGCAAGAGAACATATGCTGTTTAGTTTGGAGGCGTGTGTCTTACTGTACTTGCTGAAAGGTAGAAAACAGGCCACAAGGTAATGAATAAGATGTTATATTGAGGGTATCTGTTTAATATATACACCCTCCCCCAAGAAGATGCTGAGGGGGGAAAAAAAAAAAAAAATCGAAACGCGCTGTGCATTCAAGAATTCACTCAAATATCACATGGCTGAAAATATTCTTCATGGATGAGAAAAGAAAAGCTTGATATAGGTTGTATCTACCAAAGTGTATAGTAGTAGGTACATAATATTTCTACCTAGGGAAATGCTATAAAAAATTCACAACAGGGACAGATTGACCACTTAGACATTAGTGCAGGGCCAACACAACTCCTTGGTGTGACGATGTCTACAATAGCAGTTGGAGTCTTACAAAACTGTGATCAGACTGGAGATTAGGGAGTAGCTTATGTTAGTGAAATGAATGTATGCGGTAGGGATCTTGTATCATCCTTCATACAATGTCATTTTTCCCTTCACAATAAGATACTACAGATAATAGAAATAGTTGTTCAAAAAGCCTTTAGTGAACAGCCGAGGCTGGAACTACCAGAAGATAATCAAAACGCCTCCAGACTGGCCCCGTGTCGACATGACGTGTTTCTCGCTGTTCGCATATGTTCCAAAATACTTATACTAAACATTCTATTGTTTTTCATTTGTGTACCCGTGTTCCGAGAAGTCAATCATGTATGATTCTACTGCGCCTACATATGTTTGTTTGACATTTTAGATGTTAAATTCTTTATCTTGCATATTCATGTTGTGTTTGTTTTATCAACCAATGGTAATAAATGAATTATAATTCTGCTGCGTAGACCAGCAGACAAGCCTTCACAATGATATACCAGATCTGTGTTGGGTTTTCACAGTGTGTTATAGCCGAACAGGGTTCTGGCAATGTAATAGAGCTAAGCAGACTCGACAAGACTAACTATTGTAAGAAGGCGATCTGTGTCTAAAGTTTTGTTTAATGTAATCTTGTTTTTATGGTTTAAAGTTTTGTACTCTTAGGTGCTAGGGAACAAATACCAGTTTTACACAATGGAGGTCTTCCAAAAGGTAGAGCTAAAATATAAGGCAGTCAAATAATTGAGCTGCGGAGTTGCAATTAGTGAATGTTGCCAGACACGTGGATTGCTGAGAGTTTGTAGTAGTCTGCAAATACCAAAAAACTGAAGGAGTTGTGCCAGGCGCTTAGGATTGAAGCATGCCTCAACTACTACAGTCTGGGCAGAGTACTTGGAGGGAGTTTCAGTGCCTCTAAAGGTTGAGATTGGAGATGCTGAGTTACCGAGTGCCACTGCTTGCATCCCTCGCCAATTAGCTTGCCCACCTCTCACGTATATCTTTCACATTTCTTGCATTGATTCATTAACGAACTTCTGATATTGTCAATTTGCATGTCAAATGAGGTTCATATCCATTTTCAGACTGCTGGTCTATGGCTTCTAATGGACAAGTAGCACAAAATTTCCAGGCACTAGGTGCTGTAAATAACTTGAGGTTCCTGGGCCCTAATTCAAAACCTGTAACAGGGCCCCCAACTATAATGCTTTATTCATAGTACTGGGCTCCCTATATGGAGAAGAGAGACCTTATGGGCCCCCTAAGGCTTCTGGGCCCAGGTTCAACTGCATCCTGTTACGGCACTCTGACCCCCTGAGCGCCAGGTGGCGCCCTGAACTTCTTGCACCCCACTGTCCCTGCCTACTTGCCTCGGCCCTTGCTAACCCCAAGCGGACAACTGGACGGCGGTCCCTGCACTGGCTAGGGACCTGGCGACTGACAAGATGTGACTAACTAAATGGGGGGACAGAGTGCCGACAGAGAAGGCAGATGGAAATGACCAACAGAACATACAGAGCAAAGCAAAGCTGGAGATGGAAGCAGACAGGCAAACTAGAGGCTGAACTGAGGCTAGCTGCAGACAGGACCTACTAGACGCTGACCGAACCAATAACTGGCAGTGAGCTCAGGTCACTGCCAGCCTTATGACTGCAAGCCTCTGCCCAGGGGCGGAGAGTGGGAGGAGCCGACTCTCCCACTGCTGCATAAGAAGGTGGAGGAGTGCGGGCGGCACCCTACGGGCGGACACGCCCACGCCGCCGCACACTGGCTGCCCCACGCCGCTGGGAGAGCCCAGACTCCACAGGTCCAGGACACCAGAGCCGACACCGGATCAGCGTGCGCCGACCGCGGGACCCTGCGCCGCTCTGCATGGTAACACATCCTCTGCATCCCCTATAGTTACGCCAGTCCTCCCACTGTCAAGGCTATTGCTATCTTACTCTCACTTTCTCACCTCAAGGCAGCATGGCCAGCAACGTCTTAGGCTGCTTTCACATCTGTGTCGGGGAGCAGGAAAGGAGAATCCCCTGGCTGAACGGGTCCGTCTTATGATGGAACTGAACAGCGCTGAATAGACCGTATTGACTATAATGGGGTCCGTTCAGTTTCCACTGAGTTGCCCAGCATTTTACTGGAAGAAAAAGTGCTGTATGTAGTGCTATTTCTTTTGGTATTTTGTGCCGGATCTAGGATGGAACCTTAGAGAGAAGGTTCCAGCGCAGATGTGACCCCGGCCTTACTCTTCAGTTCGGCACCTAGTCAACTCTCTACGCTTCAGAAATTGCCCTTTTTTATGTCAAGGCATCAACCAATCGGTTAGTGTCCAGTGAGCATGCTACACCAAATTTTGGTGCACGCTACAATCTTCATGCAATTTTTGCATCATTATATTGCTGTGGCAACATTACACATTGGAGTGATTCTCTTACAGGAGCTGACCACCAAGAAGATGGGTGGCCGTATGGGAATAAAGTAGGGAACTTTTAGAACACTAACTGCAGTTACCAGTAAAAAGGTAATTTAGATTATTGCTATTTATACAATCGTCCAACCCGCTCTTTAAAGGTAGAACTTTGTTTTAAAGAATCCTTTTCCTGGGCGTGGAGACACACATGTACAACACAAGATGGCACTACAGGCCAGGTACAGTAAAGAAATTGTATCCGGCTGCAAGTAAGTTTGAGCTGATAGACAGATGTAATGGGACTCTGACACGGGGACCTGTGAGGTCCAAAAGTAGACAATCGTATATGAGGCTGAATACAGAGCAGAAGATTTGTTACTGGGATCTATCATGTTTTGGGGTTAATTCACAAATAATATATGTGACATTACTGTGGATAAGACAGGGTGTGCAATGACAAAGCTCACGATAAGGGCAACTCAATATACAATAGTAGCGATGAGCCAACTAATAAGTTTGGCTCTGCCGCTTTGCTGAACTTCGGCATGAAGTTCGGTTACGCACAAGTTAGTTCGATCTGGGCTGTAACTTCCCCAATATCCCTAAAACTGCTGTATAGCACTGTCTCACAGCCATAAAACACCCTCAGATCATCTAGGAGTGTATCTAAGTACCTTTCATCTGTTTTTAAGGTAAAGTTAAAGAAGAAACAACAAGGAAGAAAAGGAAAATAAAACAAGAAGAAGGAAGAGAAGAAGAATGAGGAGAATGTAAAAGAAAGAAGAAAAATATTTTTTTTATTCTCCTTTTTCCATTCTTCCCCTTTTTTCTTCCTTTTCACCCCTTTCTTCTTTCCCTTCTCCATCTTTTCCATTCTTCTTTTTCCTTCTTCCCCTTGTTGTTTCCTACTTTCTCGTCCTATTCTTCTCCTTCCTTCTCCTTTTACTGGGTTTGGTTGAGACAAACCACCCATGGTCCAGCTTAACATCAAACCAAACTTTTAGCAAAGGTGAATCTAAAACAGGCTTCAACTGTTTCAGTTCACTCAAGGGTTAACATAGGGACAAATCAGCAAGCAGTTCACTAACTTTATACATTATAAATAGTGCCATCTGGTGTCCACAGTGCACAATTACAACGTATCACAATTTAATTTACAGAATATGTTTTTTTTGTTGCTATTTTACCCTCTCCTTTTTAAGACACATGGTACCACCGGTACCTACACCTATTAGAACAACAAACCTTGCAATACTTCTAAATTATGTAGGTAGTAGCTTCTATACCTAACGGGGTTTTCATTGACTAAGATATTAATGACCTGGGGGGCGTGGCCTGCGACCAGCATGGAAGGTCGCAACTGAGAGTAGCTCCCCAGGGGGGATAACAAAATCCTGCTAAAATCCTGGCCTGACCAGAACCAGAGAAGCCCTAACAACACCAAGGGGCTCCTAGACCTTTAGGGACATCCTGGACCGAGCCCGAGAGCGATTGCAGCCCTCTAACTCCTACAACAGAGCCGTGAGAGGGAGACGGCGCCAACGCCCTGCTAACTCTTCCCGCGCTTCAGACACAGCCACCCTCGCCACCCCAGCCCGCCGCCTGACCGACCCGGAGCCCTAACGGGCTACCTCCCTCCAGCTACCACCCCGCCGGCGCTTGGGACCAGCCGCGCCGCTCCGGCCTCACTGGAGCCCCCTCCGCGCTGTCTCCGGACCACGGAGACCGGAGCTTGCCGCAAGTCGGGTGGGGGCAGCCCCCCCGGCCGAACCAGATAGACTCACCTCGGAGAGGTGCGACGCTCTGCTCACGCCGCACCCGGACCCAGACCACTGCTGCAGGAGCCGCAGAGAGACCGCCGGCGCCGGCAGCCCTGACACCGCTCATCCGAAGCCGATCGCAGAAACCGAGGCTCCCCGCCCGCTCCCCGCTGGTAAATAGTCGCCGCCGATCGAGCCAGAAGCGGAGCTGCGTCGTCACCGGACATCCCCCTCCTTGGAGAGCGGCGGAAGATATCTCCTGCGCCCGTACTGCTGCCGCGGGACCCGACGGAAGCCGCGCCTCGCCGGAGCCATCACACAGCAGCTCCTCCATTGCCATATACCGCTGGCACACGGCGCCTCTCACGTACCGGGTGTAGGGCCACGCGACGACCTGATCCCGGCACTGCAAGCTGCAAGCCTCTCTCCCTATCCTCAGCGTCGGTTGCAGCGGATTCGACCACCCCAGACTGATCAGTTTCTGCGGATCAATACATCACCGGTCTGCTCAGCCGTCAGCGAACTACACCATCTGAAGCTCGACCCCTGAGGGAATCCCCCCTTCGAGACCGGTCCTGCGGAGCCGGCGACGAAAAAAACGTGAGTTACGTACAAGGGGCTGGGGGACAATACCCAAGACTGTATAGACTCCTCACATACGCAGGCACAGGCCAGGCGGCCTATAACACAACTGAATCACCTTAATTCCTAAGACTGCCGAGGGACTGGCTGCTATCTTATTCTTATTCTCCTGCGAACAGACTGCACAGGGCCGGGCCAACAAACAAAAGACCCAGCAACAGGTACCGACCCATCCCTGACTATAAACTATACCAGTAGAAGCAGATTATAATATCCCGCGGTCGGTCGACCGCCATACTTGAGTGGCATAACCTCCTACCATCTTTTACCGTGGCCAGACCTAGGCCAGAGACAACCGGGCACTACCAAGATCTAGACAAACGAACACTCTCCGTTTAGCAGCCCACGACAACGCAAAGATATAGACCCCTGATCTCTACAAGCAAATACCGACACAGTCTATACTATAACAACAACTCTCATAACCCGCCATACCAACCCAACGAGTTCTAACATGAGTACGCGCGCGAAAGGTGGCACTGCCACCGAAAAACTAAAGGAATTCTCTCGTTCCGAAACCCCTGATCACACCCCGCGTGCAACGCAACCTACACAGGCGAAAGAACCTGAAACCGAAACAGGGCAAAACCCAGAACCTACCATGCGTCAACTCCTAGACGCGATCAATACTTGTAAATCTTCTCTTACTAATAAAATAGAAGAGATTAAATCTGACGTCTCCCTACTGAGACAGGACTTACACAATATGCGCGACAGAATGCGGGAAATGGAAGAACGTGTCTCCAACGCAGAAGACTCACTGCGTCCATTAACTACGGCGGTCAAAAAGGCAACAAGAGCTATAGAATTCTGCCAATCCAAAGCAGACGATTTGGAGAATCGCTCGCGTCGTAACAACTTACGCATAATAGGTTTACCTGAAAAATCAGAGGGTTCCCATATGGAAACATTCGCCGAAACCTGGCTAAAAACACTACTAGGAGACGACACCTTCTCTACCCACTTTACAGTAGAAAGAGCCCATCGAGTCCCTGCAAAACCGCCACAGTCGGGAGCTCCCCCGCCCCCCTTTCTAATAAGGATCCTAAACTGCAGGGACCGAGATGCGGCATTGCGCCAAGCCAGAATTAAAGGTCCGCTAAAGTATAACAACACAACGATTTCCATATTTCCTGACTTCTCTGCTGAGCTACAAAAACAAAGAGCCACCTTTACAGAGACGAAAAGAAAATTCAAAGAGAGACAGATTCCTTACTCAATGGCGTACCCCGCCCGCCTACGAATCGTAGCCCAGGGAAGGGCGATCTTCCTCCAATCTCCCGCAGAGGCCTTGGAGTGGCTAGATATGCACCCTGAAACACCAAAAGGATGAACGCCCCCACAACATTAATTAATGGGACTTTAAACCTTGTTGTGACCCAAACGCCTAACACTCCTTTGACACATAGACTGTGTGCTACACGAACGGGACACTGCTAAACTCATTGTTGGAGCCCAGCGGTCAGCCTTAAGCCTCTAAAGGCCAACAGAAGTCTCCCCCCCAAAAAAGACAGAACATCCGCTACTTCTAATTAGATTGTAGCTAAATTGTTTTCTTGTTTTCTTCTTCTTTGTCTTCCCCTTTTTCCTTATTCTCCCTCTCCTTCCCCCTCCCCCCCCCCTTCCCTACCCTTTCTTCAACTTCTCTGTTCTGCTGCTTTCTCTGATATCCACGGTATAATTTTAGTGAGATGTCAATGTTCAATGTTTTGAATTGTTATGTTTTTGCTCTTCAACAATGTCTTCCACAAGCAGGCGCTAACACAATTCCCCCCCTTACACACATCAATACCAACCCCCTCCCATCCCAAAACCACAGACACAAGACTAAATCTTACATCCACGTAAACAATGACGTCCCTAAAATGCCTTAGCTGGAACGTCCGAGGGCTTGGTACAGCACTCAAACGAAGGACTGTATTCGCATACATCAAACAACTAAGTCCGCATATCATTAGCTTACAGGAGACCCACCTCGTCAAAGATAAAGCAGACACCATGTCAAAACCATGGATCCAGTGGACTTCCCATTCCTTTCACACCTCCTCCTCCAGGGGCGTCTCGGTGCTAGTTCACAAATCAGTGCGCTGGAACCCAATCACCACCCGCAGGGACCCCGAAGGAAGGTACATATTTATATACGGAGAAATAGACTCCAAACCATATGTCATCTTATCCATATACAAACCGCCTCACAATAATCTCCATATTTTGCAGGCTGCCATTGCGTTTGCACATCGCTATCCATTAGCGGAGGTGATGTGTCTAGGTGATTTTAATATGATAATGGACCCTATTAAAGACAAATTCTACACATCCTCTAATCCCACCTCTACCTCAAACTCCCCTTTGAGACAATTAATCGAAATGGTCGGATGGGTCGACCTCTGGCGACTACGCCACCCCGAGACACGGGAATACACTTGCCACTCACCGGGATACAACGCACTGACAAGAACAGACTACATATTTAGCTCCAGAGAACTGGCAATACATCTCGCAAGCATAACACACTGCCCGAGAGGCATCTCAGACCACAGCCCCATATTGCTAACCCTAAAATTCCCACAAATTAAAATAAGGCCCACATGGAAACTGCACCCATTCTGGCTCAAGCTTATTGGATCGGACGACCAGATGCCTTTTCATATCTCCTTATTCCTAGACGCCCATAAGGACAATACTCACCCCGCCCTGAAATGGGACACACTCAAGGCCTATATTAGAGGATTCCTCAAATCAGCTATCTCACACATTAAAAAAACGACATCCCAGGCCGACAGGGAGATAGAAAACCAAACCCTAGAGGCCGAGAAAACATATATAGCAGCCCCCACAGACGCCAACAAAGTAGCCTGGCTCAGTTTATCCCGACTCTATAAGCATCAAATACATGCCAAAGCTAAACGTCAACTATTTTTCTCCAAACAACATTACTTTGAGTTAGGGAACCAATCCAGCCACCTATTCGCTAGCCTCATCAAACGGGAAAATCAAACAAACACGATCCTTAAGATCAAAAACTAGCAAGGAATAGAGTACACTGACGCCCCATCCATCACCAATTGCTTTAAAGAATTCTATGCTAACTTATACACCTCCACCTCTCATAATACGGTAACAGATGTCTTGGCTTATCTGAACGATCTAGACTTCCCTACCCTCTCTGAAGAACAGGTCAATCTCCTGGAAGCCCCCTTCACTCTGGAAGAGATCCAGCTAATAATCCAAGACATGGCTCTTAACAAATCACCAGGACCCGATGGTCTTCCCATAGAGACATACCGCAAATACCACGAGCAACTAGGCCCACAACTTCTAAATCAAGCGCAACTAGATAAAACACTCCCAGCCTCATTCTATAAAGCATCCATAGTAGTCATCCTGAAACCTGGGAAAGACCCCACAGATTGTGGATCTTATCGACCCATATCACTGGTGAACGTGGATTACAAGATCCTAACTAAAATTCTGGCCACTAGATTGAACCAGGTGATCCTCTCCATCATACACCCCGACCAAACGGGCTTCATGCCCGGGAAGTCTACAACCATTAACATCCGCAGAGTCCAAACAGCTATCCAGTTAGGTAAACAATACAACATGCCCTGGGCTCTGGTCTCACTCGACATGGCAAAAGCCTTTGACTCTGTGGAATGGGCTTTTCTGGAGGCCTGTTTGATCCGTTTCGGATTCGGACCCAAATTTCAACAATGGGTTAAAACTATATACAAATCCCCGACTGCAAATGTGGTCGTCAATGGTGTCCCTTCGGCGGATTTCCAGCTGGCAAGAGGTACCCGACAAGGATGCCCTCTATCCCCGGCCTTGTTCGCCATAGCCATAGAAGCACTGGCGATCCGACTAAGAAGTGCCCCTAGTGTAACCGGCATTAAATGGTCAGACCTCGAAAGCAAACTAGGACTATACGCAGATGATACAATCCTATTCTTATCGAACCCATCAGACTCCTTTGCCCAAGCCATGACACACATAGACAGATTCTCCCACTTTTCCGGACTACACGTTAATTGGTCCAAATCAACAATCCTCTACACCAGTGTTTCTCAACTCCAGTCCTCAGGACCCCCCAACAGGTCATGTTTTCAGGATCTCCTATAGTAAGAACACCTGTGGCAATGTCTGAGGCACCGACAATAATTACATCACCTGTGCAATACTGAGGAAATCCTGAAAACCTGACCTGTTGGGGGGTCCTGAGGACTGGAGTTGAGAAACACTGCTCTACACAGAGGCCAACCCAAAAAACGACCCCTGCGTCGCAAGATACGGACTAAAACCAGTCTCAACATTCAAATATTTGGGTATGATCATGTCACACGATCATAATAATGCAATAACAGATAACATAAACCCACTCTTAGAAAATATAAAACACAAACTGAAGCGGTGGGCTAAACTACGACTATCCGTAGCCGGACGCATAAATCTTATCAAAATGGTCGTCCAACCCAAATGCCTATACATATTGCAGCATATGCCAGTGAATGTCCCCAAGCGCCTCTTTAAGTCCCTAAATTCCCTAATTATAACATTTATCTGGAACTCCTCCCGCTCTAAGCTGAGTCTATCAATCCTACAAAGACCCAAAGAGCAAGCCGGAATGGCCCTACCGGACCTCCGGCTTTACTACCTGGCAGGGCAACTGCGAAACATCAGAGCCTGGGTCTTGGGAAAAGAACTACCCATAGCAGACAAACAACTTGCTAAACAAGTAACAAGTAGGACAAAATCTCCTGAACTTCTTAGAATTCCCAGAAGGCACCAAAACCACCAAATTAGTCCCACTTCATAAACTGGCTCTTAGCGTTTGGAAAGAAGTAAAGACTCTGCAGAACTACCAGGGTGTAATACCAGAACTCCCCCTCTGGAACAATCCTGGGCTTACCGCACTACAGACCGTCCCAGACCCACAATACTGGATCGCCCAAGGGATACAAACAATAAAAGATATATATATAGACGGAATACTCCCCACTTTTACACAACTGCGAGATAAGCTACAGGCCCCACACCTCCAACTGTTCAGATTCTTTCAGTTAAGACATGCACTAAACTCCCAATTTCCCCCCCCCCCCCCCTTCGGCCCGCATATCCAAATTCCCCACAATAGGAATTCTCAAATCCCAAGGACCCAAAGGCCTAATATCAGCTCTATACACACACCTCCTCTCAGCTAAAATAGATCCTAACCCCCCCACCCCCCCCAGCATATGATAAATGGAAATTTGCCATTGCTTCCCTTACACCTGAGGAATGGCAGGATGTTTCTGAATCCCACCTATCAGTATCACCAGCTGTAAATAACAAGCTAATCCAGCTATACATTATACACCAAGCCTACCTCACTCCCAATCGACTACACAAAATGCGCAATACGACCTCGGATTCATGCCAGAGATGCCGCCAACCAAGGGCGGACTTCTGGCACTTGATCTGGAAATGTCAGTACGTTAGGGAGTTCTGGTCAGAAGTAATAAATCTTGTAAACTCGCTGTTACAACCCCCATTATCCATTGAACTAGACCCTAAGGTGGCGCTGTTTGGTTTATTGGAGGAGGAGGTGTGGCCATTCCATATTCGGGTCTTCCTACAGAAGACACTATTACTGGCCTGCAAAGAAATAGCCATGAAATGGATGGCAATAGAACCCCCTTCGACCCTACATTGGATTCAGAACGTAAATACTGTAACCTTGTATGAAAAAATCATATACCAACACAGAGGATGCCCGGCTAAATTCCAAAAAGTATGGGGAGCCTGGCTAAACTCTTACTCTACTCTAATCATCAACTGAAAATCCCCTCCCTTCCCCCCCCCACCCACTAACATCCCCCCCCCCCCCCCCCCCCCCACACTGACAAGCGCCTGGAAGACCTGTAACCACTAAGACCCAAAATAAGGAAGAGCAAAACTCAACTTACGGTTTATATAAGTTTGAAAATGTTTATTGTTAATAAAGTTACAGACGGATAGTTTGGAAGACACAGTAACAAGTTTGATGTTAACCTTTAAAGTACGAATATATTCCTATTTACGTTTATATGTACTGTACAAACCTTTTCTATTATGTGTCTCACAGACTGCTTATCATTAATAAATAAAACGAATTTTAAAAAAAAGATATTAATGACCTATCCTCAGGATAGGTCATCAATATCAGATTGGTGGAGATACGCTGCTTGGGACTCCCACAATCAATCCCCTATGGTGCTTGGGTGAGCACTGCAGCCTCTTATCAGGACTAGGACATCCTTTTCATCAGTGACCTAGGAGCAGCTCAGTCCAATTCAGGAAAATGGAATTGAGCTGCTGTCATACCAAGCTCAGCTGCTATGAAATGTATGGCGCTGTGCGTGATATGCAGTGAAGTGGCCATGGAGTACGCTTGAGTGCTGCGGTCACTTTAGACAGGTGATCAGCTTGAGTCCTGATACTGATAGACTGAGGATAGCTTATCAGTATCGCAGTCCCAGACAACCCCATTAATAGCTGTGGCTCTAGACTTTGACCCCGTTCTGAATAAGCTGTTACCTCTATGTGTAGCTTTATCTACTGTACAGAGGGTTCGTGTTGCACCGCAGAAGTTGTAGTGACACAACATACAGTATCGAAAAGGATGTGAAAAGAACTGGTATGGAGGTGCAACACTCTAAGCTACTAGAAGATGTAGATCAAAGTCCAATGTGTCATGGTGAAAGCACTTCTTTTTTATTATTTTTTCAGAAATTAAAAACCAGCAATGGAATACGCGTTTCGGGGAAGAACCCCTTCGTCAGTTCGGCTGGATAGGACTGTGTGATAAGTACAAATAGATAATGAAGGAGTGATTAACAAAGAAAGGGGAGGAGAGGGGAGAGGAAAAAAAAATTCATATACATAATGAAGTCTCACAAATGTGTCAATAAGAACAATAAATATATGATGAAAGCATCGATCTGAACAGTGATAAAATATATATGAGACAAAAAACATAAAAGAATAGGAGCATCCGTACATGTAAATTAACATGAAATTTATACAAAACAAATATCTGCTAAAATAGGATGAAGACAATCCTGAGTAAAATACCAATCTTAAAAGTACCAATATGAGAGCGGATGGACTCAAAATCGTGTGGTTGCTTTCAGCTGAATGGAATGACTACAGAATTAAAATGCATGTACAGCCTATTGGGAAATATGATATGATTGCTACACCCGAGGGGGTGCATAAATAAATGTGTATATGTATGTAAAAATGAGAAAAGAAGAAAAAAAAAAAGGGAATCTATTGGAAAGCTACTTCAGAATGGTGTGCATTGACAGCATTGGGTTCATGGTGTGGGATAAAGTTGGGAAGAAAAAAAAAAAAAGTTGGGGGGGAGAAGGCTGTACATGCATTTTAATTCTGTAGTCATTCCATTCAGCTGAAAGCAACCACACGATTTTGAGTCCATCCGCTCTCATATTGGTACTTTTAAGATTGGTATTTTACTCAGGATTGTCTTCATCCTATTTTAACAGATATTTGTTTTGTATAAATTTCATGTTAATTTACATGTACGGATGCTCCTATTCTTTTATGTTTTTTGTCTCATATATATTTTATCACTGTTCAGATCGATGCTTTCATCATATATTTATTGTTCTTATTGACACATTTGTGAGACTTCATTATGTATATGAATTTTTTTTTCCTCTCCCCTCTCCTCCCCTTCTTTGTTAATCACTCCTCCATTATCTATTTGTACTTATCACACAGTCCTATCCAGCCGAACTGACGAAGGGGTTCTTCCCCGAAACGCGTATTCCATTGCTGGTTTTTAATTTCTGAAAAAATAATAAAAAATAAGTGCTTTCACCATGACACATTGGACTTTGATCTACATCTTCTAGTAGCTTAGAGTGTTGCACCTCCATACCAGTTCTTTTCACATCCTTTTCGCTACACTTACGCCCACACTGGTGGAGCGTCATCTGGTTGGCAGCACCTCCACCATTCAAAATACTCAATCATTGAAAACTCTTTGTACTCCATAAATATTCCACTACCCTCACTGGGTCTTGCTCCACCCTCCTTTTTCATTTCTTTTACTCACAACATACAGTATGTCACATAATGATTAATAGACAGCTTGGCTCTCTGGAATATAATTAGAGATCAGCGAGCATACTCGGTAAGGCGATATACTCGAGAGAGCATCGCCTTTTTTGAGTACCTGCTGGCTCGTCCCTGAAGATTTGGGGGGAACGCAGGGGTGAGCGGGGGGTTGTGGAGGAGAGAGAGAGTGGGGAAGAGAGTGGGGAAGAGAGGGGGGAAGAGAGGGGGGAAGAGAGGGGGGAAGAGAGGGGGGAAGAGAGGGGGGAAGAGAGGGGGGAAGAGAGGGGGGAAGAGAGAGGGGAAGAGAGAGGGGAGAGAAGGGGGGGAGAGAAGGGGGGGAGAGAAGGCGGGAGAGAAGGCGGGAGAGAAGGTGGGAGAGGGAGAGAGAGAGGGAGAGAGAGGGAGAGAGGGAGAGGGAGAGAGAGAGGGAGAGGGAGAGAGATCTCTGCTTTCTGCGCTATTTCATCCTGTTTTTTAAAGTGAAAATCAGCAATGGAGGTTCCCAACGGTCATGTCAACTAACCTTTAGGAAATGTGATGACACTTGTGAATGATAAGAGACCACTGCAACGTCCCACCACAGATCTCCGCCCGCCGAGCAGCCGCACAGCCTGTTTGTTTGAATGAAAGGCTTTTAAAAAAGTTATTAAGTTGTTCAAGCCAAACGCTACAATAATGTTTACTTCTTTTGTATCAAATTTCACTTTGCATGTGATTAAAAGTCTTTTACAATGCCAAAACACAGAATATCACATACTGTATATTACAGATTTGAGCAAGACCAATAATTTGTTTGTAAGTATATAAAAGGCTTCCAGTATCTGTGGTTGCTTTAACTATTGTAAAACGTTGACTGGAGGTGGGATAATTGTCAACAAGGCCAGTAGCACATGGTAGAGGATGTTACCCTCATTAGAGGCCACTAGTCCATGGTAGAAGATGGTGGCCCACATTAGAGGGCAGTGGCTTTTAGCAGATGGTTGGGACTAGAGATGAGCGAGCACCAAAATGCTCAGGTGCTCGTTACTCGAGTCGAACTTTTCGTAATGCTCGAGAGCTCGTTTCGAAAAAGAACCCCATTGAAGTCAATGGGGGACTGGAGCATTTTTCAAGCTGACCGATGCTCCGCATGGGGGAGGTTGTGTGAAACATCTGAAAAAAATCAGAAAGTCATTGAAACACCACAGAAATGGATAGGGAATGGCAGGGGCAGCATGCATGGGTGCATCTGAGGCTCTCAGGTCCCACTATTAAGCCAAATTGGGGGCAAGAGCCTGGCGGTCACCCCTCTAACAATTTACTTGGGACAGACCAAAGGTAGCAAGGCACATGCGCTGGCACATCTTAGCTAAGCACCACACTAGCTGCAACCAAGGACAATAACTGCCTGCGGGTGACACCGCTGCCTCTTCTCCTGGGTTACATGCTGCCCAACCCCCCCGCACGACCCTGCGTCCACAGCGCACACCAAACTGTCCATGCACAGCGTTCAGCTGCCCTCATGCCACACGCTGTCTTGATAGCCACACCAGCCTCATGTCTATTTATAAGTGCGTCTTGGGTGAGGAGGAACCGGAGGCACACACTGCAGAGGGTTGGCAGCGCCAGGCAGCGACCCTCTTTGAAAGTGGTGGGCGATAGCCCACAATGCTGATGAGAATTGATGATAAATTGACGTATGATTATAATTCCAATCCCATGCCACCTCCGTGGCAAAATTGTCAGGAGCCGCAAACATGGGCATAAATGGGGACTTTAAAAAAAAAAAAAAGGCGATCAACTACAAAACTTTATTAAACATAAAAAAAAAAATTTGCAAAAATGGATCAAATTTATCAAAAAGGTATACAGTGCATACAATATTAGGCCTTAGTCAGACGGACGTTTTTTCGCGCGATTTGCGGATCGCATGACGGATGCGCATCCGCAAATAGCGTGATCGGTGCGCGCAAGTCGCCCGCAAATCGCCCGAAAATCTGCTCCTAGCCGCGTTTCATTAGAAACGGGCCGGAGCTGTCCAGCGCATTGCATTCAATGGAGACGGCAATACAGCCGTCTCCATTGAAAGCAATGCGCTGCGGGCGAGCCCGGGATGAATTGTCGGTAAGGGCTTAAATATATAAGCCCTTCCCTGCAATTAATCCTAAAATGTGTTAAAATAAAAAAAAAAATTGTATACTCACCTTCTGCCGGGAGCCGGAGCTCCGTGCGGCCGTCCTGCAGTGGGTGTGAAGGGGGTGTGAGTCAGACCTGCCCCCTGATTGGCTCAGCGCTGAGCCAATCAGATGCATGCCTCACTCACACCCATTCATGAATTCATGAATGGATGTGAGTCAGACCTGCCCCTGATTGGCTCAGAGCTGAGAGGCAGCAGTCACTCACCCATTCATGAATTCATGAATGGGTGTGTGAGTGAAACCTGCCTCTGATTGGTCAGGGCTGTGACCAATCAGAGGCAGATCATTCAGCAGGCGGGGATTTTAAAGCCCCGCCGGCTGAATAGTGCCGAGAAGCAGTTCAGGAGAACTGACAGCGGCCGCGGCTGGACTCCGGCTGCAGCGGAAAGGTGAGTATACAATTTGTTTTTATTTTAACACATTTTAGGATCAATTGCAGTGAAGGGTTTATATATTTAACCCCTTCCCGACAATTCACCCCGCGCACGCCGACAGCCCATTGCTTTCAATGGAGCGGCTGTATTGCCGCTCCATTGAATTCAATGGGCAAACATCATTCTTCTCTGCCACAGCTGTGGCAGAGAAGAATGATTTGTCTTCTATATGTTCTCAATGGGGTCGGCGCTGCTGCCGCCGGCCCCATTGAGCGCATATAGAGAAAAGAACAGGAATCGCAGATCGCAGATAGGTGCGATCTGCGATTTTTTTGTTCTATAATTTATCGGACGAGCGCATAAAAAGCGCTCATGTGTCCGATACCATTGCAAAGCAATGGTTTTATAAAATCGCCGGACGCATGCGCATGCGCAATTCGTGGCTAAAAACGCCCGTCTGACTAAGGCCTTAGGGCTTATTCAGACGACCGTATATTGGCCGGGTATTCACGCCTGGCCGATATACGGCGTCCCTCTCTGCAGGAGGAGAAGGCTGGAAGAGCCGGGAGCAGTGCTCTGAGCTCACCCCAGAGAGGGACGCCGTATATTCGCCGGGCGTGAATACCCGGCCGATATACGGTCATCTGAATAAGCCCTTAAAAACAAAAATGGTATGCTTTACATACATGTGTTTTTACACAACACTGCAGCAAGGTCTGAAAGGCCCAGGGCAGCTACAGGAGGCCTGAAGCTATTAACCCTAGGAGTGCTGGAAGACACCAAACACAAGCTCAGGGAACAGACAGAATGGGACGACACCCATGTTTGCCAGACACAGAAGACCGTGTCTGAACAGTGCACCTAACAAGTACAAAGTTATAGATTCAGGCATCAAGATGTCAACCCACAGTGTAAGAATATCTATGTAAATCTCATTCATCTCTGAGATGCTCACCCCTGTCGGTGGCCACGGGGCTCCCACTTGTCAGCACAAATGCATACTTGCTGAGCGGCTTGTCATCTACAAACAAGACTGGGTAAAGGTTGGATCCTGGAGCCGTGCGGACATCAATCATGACTGCAAATTCTGTCAAGGCAAAAGAAGGCATTACTGGTACCATGTACAACACATACTGAGGGGGTAATGCCAACCTGGCACCAGTGCAGGGCAGTCACCATTTTCTGAACTGAACAATTACTTATGAGAATGCAGTCAGATTTTCTTTTGATGATCACAAGATTCATTGGGAGTTGCCGTAATCTTACCATGACTGGAGAAAACACAGCTACACCCTACTGGCTCTGCTACATCCTTAGGTCTCTAGGTGTTTATAAACGTTTGGGCATAACACTCACCAAAGGATTGCACATGTGAAGGGATCTCTGCCTAAGGGCTTATTTAGACAACCGTATATATAATGTGCAACAGATGAAAAACACATCAGAGCACATTTACAAAAGAGCACATTTCCCACAGTGAAAAAGTACGTAGATGCCTGTAATTTCCTGGGACTGAGTCCCTTAGGGCTATTTCAGACGACCGTATATCGGCTCGGTTTTCACGCCGAGCCGATATACGGTGTCCTTGTCTGCAGGGGGGCGAGGATGGAAGAGCCAGGAGCAGGAACTGAGCTCCCGCCCCCTCTCCGCCCCTTGCCACTATTTGCAATAGGAGGGGGCGAGACAGGGGCGCAGCTAAGTCCCGGTGCTTAGCTCTGCCCCCACCCCTCCCATTGCAAATAGTGGTGAGGGGCAGGGAAGCGGCGGGAGCTCAATTCCTGCTCCTGGCTCTTCCATCCTCCCCACCCTGCAGACAAGGACACCGTATATCGGCTCGGCATGAAAACCGAGCCGCTATACGGTCGTCTGAAATAGTCCTAAGGGACTCGGTCCCAGGAAATTACAGGCACCTGCGTACTTTTTTACTGTGGGAAATGTGCTCTTTTGTAAATGTGCTCTGATGTGTCTTTCATCTGCTGCACTATGTTTTTTGTATAGTTGAGTCACTCGGTCTTGTTTCTACTTGGGAGGTTTGACTTTTTGGCCACAAATCATCCATGAAGATCACTTCTGACCAGACTTCTCTGAACAGTAGATGGGTGTGCCTGGGTCCCACTGGTCTCTACTAGTTCTGAGCTGGTGGCACTATTGGACATTTTCTGATTTGGAAGGGAAGTAAGCATGATGTGTCTTTCAGCTACTGCACCAACCTCCCTTAGCCGACCACTGCATCTACGGTCCTCAATGTTGGCCCTTTTTTTTTTTGCCTTTTCAAAAAAAAAACCTGAACAGCACTTGTTAAAACTTCATTTTATTTTGAAATCTTTATTTTGAAAACTGGGAAAATAAGGATTCCGAATCTGGCACCCAATGTCCTCCGCATGTTTCAGCTGCAATCTGACAGGGAAGATGAATTTGTATGGCATCTGGACAGCTCTCTTCCCTCCAGAACTTCAGGCTGGGGTTGGGGTTCTTCCTCTTCCTCATGACTCTTCCAGACTGCACACTCTTCTTCCAAGTCTGCAAGAAAATGAAACCCAAATGATTTGAATGACCTCATTAAGATTCTCAAGTGCATAACTGCCGCAATATCCAGAGGCCCTGGCGACCCGGTGACATTTAAAGGCCCTGGTGATATAGTTCCCATTCCTTTGTGGTATATTGATAGCTAGAGCTCCCAGTCTTCTGTAGCACATCGGTAACTGCAGCTCCCTGGTTGTTCAGCGATGCGCACCGCACCAGCTCCTACCATAGTTTATTACATACCAATAAGTGGATAATTTCACATACCTGCTTGTTTCTCCATCTGCAGCAAAGTATCTTCTGTGGGGACTCGTCCAGTAGCTTCTCTGCCAGATGACAACCACGAGCCTTCAGTAATCTGCCAAAAACTTTTTCAGGTTATATCACAATACCAAATAAGACGATACAATCAGAAAATCAGCATTAACATCCTACGTTCTCGATCCATCAGCCCCATACCTTACATGTGGTTTGGAGATGAATTCATTTCCACAATTATTAGTCCACCATAGTAGATACAATACATAGGCGGATACAGCAGTTCCTTTCCTATTCCTATGTATTGTGGACTTGACAGCTGATGACCCCGGTGAAGAGAGCTAAAAGGTGGATCCTAGATTTGTCAATGAAATGATTAGCCATGCATTGGCTGTTGGTTGTCCCTCTGTGTCACAGGGGATATATGAACCAGGTGACCACTACAAATCTGCTGGGGGAAAAAAGGTGTCTACCTGAAAAGGAAATCCCCCTTAAAATTTGAAAAAAATTGCGCCCCCTAGTCAGAATTAGCCGGCTCCCGGCTTGTCCCAGTTTTTCCTGGCAAGAGACCATCTCTTAGGTATTCCAATCCCCTTGCTGACATGATTCATTAGTGACCCGGTTATACATTTCATTTAAAGGCTTTTTCTGGGTCAGGCAAGTGTTTATTTTTTGCGCGGGCAAAAATAGCGCTTCTAAAATAACCAATGGGTTCCTATGGAAGCGCTCACATCAAAGAATGTAGTTGCGTAAAACGGTTCGCACACCTAACAAAGATAGGACATGCCGCAGGTCACATGCAGCTCTGCGGTGCGCACCAAAGATAGGACCTGTCCTATTTTTGGTGTGCTCTGTGCAGGAGTTTCCATTGACCCCTATGGGAGCAGGAGCTTATGCAGGACATTTAAAACCCGCTGTCCAGAAGCACATTTTAAATGACTGCTGTAAACTCCTATTAGTCCTCCCTGAGGGTTCCCCTAATCCCTGCGGGGACTAACAGGAATTTACAACAGGACATTTACAATGTGCTTCTCGGCAGCATGTTTTAAAATGTCCTGCTGTAACCAGCGGGGTATTCCTCCAGCTCTGCTGGTGGGCAATTCTCCAGCCAGCAGTTCAGAGCAGTAGTGGATGCTCTCCCCCAGGGATTTCCATATAGCAGAAATAGAGAGGGGGTGGAGTTACAGGGCTTTCCCGAGGGCTTTCCAGAAAGCGTGGGTGGAGGATCCAAGCTCTAGCCCCACCCTCTATATATTTGCTATGGGAAATCTGAGAGAAGCCCTATAGCTCCGCCCCCACTCTAGCCCGCACTGCGGGCATGTTTTTTTTTCCTTTTTGCCACACACAGCCAATCCCACTGCGGGCATCTTTTTTTTTTTGCTTTTTGCCACACACAGCCAATCGCATCACAGACTCCCTTTCTTCTCCACACACTGTCAATCGCACTGCGGGCATCTTTTTTTTTTCTTTTTGCCACACACAGCCAATCGCACTGCGGGCATGTTTTTTTTCTTTTTGCCACACACAGCCAATCGCACCACATATATCCTTTTTTTCCCACACACAGCCAATCGCATTGCGGGCATCTTTTTTTTTTCTTTTTGCCACACACAGCCAATCGCGCTGCGGGCATGTTTCTTTTATTTTTGCCACACGCAGCCAATCGCACCACAGACATCCTTTTTTTCCCACATACAGCCAATCGCACTGCGGGCATCTTTTTTTTTTCCTTTTTGTCACACACAGCCAATCGCACTGCGGGCATCTTTTTTTTTTCTTTTTGCCACACACAGCCAATCGCACTGCGGGCATGATGTTTTTTTTCTTTTTGCCACACACAGCCAATCGCACTGCGGGCATCTTTTTTTCGCTTTTTGCCACACACAGCCAATCGCATCACAGACACCGTTTCTTTTCCACACACTGCCAATCGCACTGCGGGCATCTTTTTTTTTTCCTTTTCGCCACACACAACCAATCGCATTGCGGGCATCTTTTTTTTTCTTTTTGCCACACACAGCCAATCGCACTGCGGGCATCTATGTTTTCTTTTTGCCACATAGCCAATCGCACCACAGACATCCTTTTTTTTCAACACACAGCCAATCGCACTGCGGGCATGTTTTTTTTTCTTTTTGCCACACACAGCCAATCGCACTGCGGGCATCTTCGTTTTTTTCCTTTTTGCCACACACAGCCAATCGCACTGCGGGCATCTTTTTTTTTCCTTTTTGCCACACACAGCCAATCGCACTGCGGGCATGTTTTTTTGTTCTTTTTGCCACACAGCCAATCGCACCATATATATCCTTTTTTTTCAACACACAGCCAATTGCACTGCGGGCATCTTTTTTTCCCCCTTTTTGCCACACACAGCCAATTTGCACTGTGGGCATCTTTTTTTTTTCTTTTTGCCACACACAGCCAATCGCACTGTGGGCATGTTTCTTTTCTTTTTGCCACACACAGCCAATCGCACCACAGACATCCATTTTTTCCCACACACAGCCAATCGCACTGCGGGCATCTTTTTTTTTTTCCTTTTTGCCACACACAGCCAATCGCACTGCGGGCATTTTTTTTTTTCTTTTTGCCACACAGAGCCAATCGCACTGCGGGCATGTTTTTTTTTCCTTTTTGCCACACACAGCCAATCGCACCATAGACACCGTTTTTTTGCCAGACACAGCCAATCGCACTGCAGGCATCTTTTTTTTTCCTTTTTGCCACACACAGCCAATCGCATCACAGACACCCTTTCTTTTACACACAGTGCCAATCGCACTGCGGCATGTTTTTTTTTTTTTTTGCCCCACACAGCCAATCGCACCACAGACATCCTTTTTTTCCACACACAGCCAATCGCACTGCGGGCTTCTTTTTTTTTTCTTTTTGCCACACACAGCCAATCGCACTGCGGGCATCTTTTGTTTTTCTTTTTGCCACACACAGCCATTCGCACTGCGGACATGTTTTTTTTCTTTTCTTTTGGCCACACACAGCCAATCGCACTGCGGGCATCTTTTTTTTCTTTTTGCCACACACAGCAAATCGCACTGTGGGCATCTTTTTTTTCTTTTTGCCACACACAGCCAATCGCACTGCGGGCATCTTTTATTTTTTTTTCTTTTTGCCACACACAGCCAATCGCACCACAGACATCCTTTTTTTCCCCCACACACAGCCAATCGCACTGCGGGCATCTTTTTTTTTTTTTTTTTTTGCCACACACAGCCAATCGCACCACAGACATCCTTTTTTTTCTACACACAGCCAATCGCAGTGCGGGCATCTTTTTTTTTTCTTTTTGCCAGACACAGCCAATCGCACTGCGGACATGTTTTTTTTTTTTTCTTTTTGCCACACACAGCCAATCGCACTGTGGGCATCTTTTTTTTTTTTGCTTTTTGCCACACACAGCCAATCGCACTGCGGGCATCTTTTTTTTCTTTTTCTTTTTGCCACACACAGCCAATCGCACCACAGACATCCTTTTATTTCCACACACAGCCAATCGCACTGTGGGCATGTTTTTTTTTCTTGCTTTTTGCCACACACAGCCAATCGCACTGCGGGCATCTTTTTTTTTTTCCTTTTTGCCACACACAGCCAATCGCACTGCTGGCATCTTTTTTTTCTTTTTCTTTTTGCCACACACAGCCAATCGCACCACAGACATCCTTTTATTTCCACACACAGCCAATCGCACTGCGGGCATGTTTTTTTTTCTTTTTGCCACACACAGCCAATCGCACTGCGGGCATCTTTTTTTTTTTCCTTTTTGCCACACACAGCCAATCGCACTGCGGGCATCTTTTTTTTTCCTTTTTGCCACACACAGCCAATCGCACTGTGGGCATCTTTTTTTTCTTTTCTTTTTGCCACACACAGCCAATCGCACTGCGGGCATCTTTTTTTTCTTTTCTTTTTGCCACACACAGCCAATCGCACTGCGGGCATCTTTTTTTTCTTTTCTTTTTGCCACACACAGCCAATCGCACTGCGGGCATCTTTTTTTTCTTTTTGCCACACACAGCCAATCACACTACGGGCATGTTTTTGTTCTTTTTGCCACACACAGCCATTCGCATCACAGACACCCTTTCTTTTACACACACTGCCAATCGCAGTGCGGCATGTTTTTTGTTTTTTTTTTGCCCCACGCAGCCAATCGCACCACAGACATCCTTTTTTTTCCACACACAGCCAATCGCACTGCGGGCATCTTTTTTTTTCTTTTTGCCACACACAGCCAATCGCACTGCGGGCATCTTTTTTTTTTTTTCTTTTTGCCATACACAGCCAATCGCACCACAGACATCCTTTTTTTCCCACACACAGCCAATCGCACTCCGGGCATCTTTTTTTTTTCTTTTTGCCACACACAGCCAATCGCACTGCGGGCATCTTTTTTTTTTTTTTTTTGCCACACACAGCCAATCGCACTGCGGGCATCTTTTTTTTTTTTTTTTTTGCCACACACAGCCAATCGCACTGCGGGCATCTTTTTTTTCTTTTTGCCACACACAGCCAATCGCATCACAGACACCCTTTCTTTTACACACACAGCCAATCGCACTGCGGGCTTCTTTTTTTTTTCTTTTTGCCACACACAGCCAATCGCACTGCGGGCATCTTTTTTTTTTTCTTTTTGCCACACACAGCCAATCGCACTGCGGGCATCTTTTTTTTTTTTTCTTTTTGCCACACACAGCCAATCGCACCACAGACATCCTTTTTTTTCCCACACACAGCCAATCGCACTGCGGGCATCTTTTTTTTTTCTTTTTGCCACACACAGCCAATCGCACTGCGGACATGTTTATTTTTTTTTCTTTTTGCCACACACAGCCAATCGCACTGCGGGCATCTTTGTTTTCTTTTTGCCACACAGCCATTCGCACCACAGACATCCTTTTTTTTTCAACACAGCCAATCGTACTGCGGGCATGTTTTTTTTTCTTTTTGCCACACACAGCCAATCGCACTGCGGGCATCTTTTTTTTTTTTCTTTTTGCCACACACAGCCAATCGCACTGCGGGCATCTTTTTTTTTTTTTCTTTTTCCCACACACAGCCAATCGCACCACAGACATCCTTTTTTTTCCCACACACAGCCAATCGCACTGCGGGCATCTTTTTTTTTTCTTTTTGCCACACACAGCCAATCGCACTGCGGACATGTTTTTTTTTTTTTCTTTTTGCCACACACAGCCAATCGCACTGCGGGCATCTTTGTTTTCTTTTTGCCACACAGCCATTCGCACCACAGTCATCCTTTTTTTTTCAACACACAGCCAATCGTACTGCGGGCATGTTTTTTTTTCTTTTTGCCACACACAGCCAATCGCACTGCGGGCATCTTTTTTTTTTTCCTTTTTGCCACACACAGCCAATCGCACTGCGGACATCTTTTTTTTTCCTTTTTGCCACACACAGCCAATCGCACTGCGGGCATGTTTTTTTTTCTTTTTGCCACACAGCCAATCGCACCATATATATCCTTTTTTTTTCAACACACAGCCAATCGCACTGTGGGCATCTTTTTTTTTTCTTTTTGCCACACACAGCCAATCGCACTGCGGGCATGTTTCTTTTCTTTTTGCCACACACAGCCAATCGCACCACAGACATCCATTTTTTCCCCACACACAGCCAATCGCACTGCGGGCATCTTTTTTTTTTTCCTTTTTGCGCCACACAGCCAATCGCACTGCGGGCATCTTTTTTTTTTTCTTTTTGCCACACACAGCCAATCGCACTGCGGGCATGTTTTTTTTTCCTTTTTGCCACACACAGCCAATCGCACCATAGACACGTTTTTTTTGCCAGACACAGCCAATCGCACTGCAGGCATCTTTTTTTTTCCTTTTTGCCACACACAGCCAATCGCATCACAGACACCCTTTCTTTTACACACAGTGCCAATCGCACTGCGGCATGTTTTTTTTTTTTTTTGCCCCACACAGCCAATCGCACCACAGACATCCTTTTTTTCCACACACAGCCAATCGCACTGCGGGCATCTTTTTTTTTTTTGCTTTTTGCCACACACAGCCAATCGCATCACAGACACCCTTTCTTTTACACACACTGCCAATCGCACTGCGGCATGTTTTTTTTTTTTTTTTTTGCCCCACGCAGCCAATCGCACCACAGACATCCTTTTTTTTCCACACACAGCCAATCGCACTGCGGGCATCTTTTTTTTTCTTTTTGCCACACACAGCCAATCGCACTGCGGGCATCTTTTTTTTTTTTTCTTTTTGCCATACACAGCCAATCGCACCACAGACATCCCTTTTTTCCCACACACAGCCAATCGCACTCCGGGCATCTTTTTTTTTTCTTTTTGCCACACACAGCCAATCGCACTGCGGGCATGTTTCTTTTCTTTTTGCCACACACAGCCAATCGCACCACAGACATCCATTTTTTCCCCACACACAGCCAATCGCACTGCGGGCATCTTTTTTTTTTTCCTTTTTGCGCCACACAGCCAATCGCACTGCGGGCATCTTTTTTTTTTTCTTTTTGCCACACACAGCCAATCGCACTGCGGGCATGTTTTTTTTTCCTTTTTGCCACACACAGCCAATCGCACCATAGACACGGTTTTTTTGCCAGACACAGCCAATCGCACTGCAGGCATCTTTTTTTTTCCTTTTTGCCACACACAGCCAATCGCATCACAGACACCCTTTCTTTTACACACAGTGCCAATCGCACTGCGGCATGTTTTTTTTTTGCCCCACACAGCCAATCGCACCACAGACATCCTTTTTTTCCACACACAGCCAATCGCACTGCGGGCATCTTTTTTTTTTTTGCTTTTTGCCACACACAGCCAATCGCATCACAGACACCCTTTCTTTTACACACACTGCCAATCGCACTGCGGGCATCTTTTTTTTTTTTTTTGCCACACACAGCCAATCGCACTGCGGGCATCTTTTTTTTTTTTCTTTTTGCCACACACAGCCAATCGCACTGCGGGCATCTTTTTTTTTATTTTTGCCACACAGCCAATCACACTGCGGGCATGTTTTTTTTCTTTTTGCCACACACAGCCAATCGCATCATAGACACCCTTTCTTTTACACACACTGCCAATCGCACTGCGGCATGTTTTTTTTTTCTTTTTGCCACACACAGCCAATCGCAATGCGGGCATCTTTTTTTTTTTTTTCTTTTTGCCACACACAGCCAATCGCACCACAGACATCCTTTTTTTCCCACACACAGCCAATCGCACTGCGGGCATCTTTTTTTTTTCTTTTTGCCACACACAGCCAATCGCACTGCAGGCATCTTTTTTTTTTTTTTTTTCTTTTTGCCACACACAGCCAATCGCACTGCGGGCATCTTTTTTTTCTTTTTCTTTTTGCCACACACAGCCAATCGCACCACAGACATCCTTTTTTTTCAACACACAGCCAATCGCACTGCGGGCATGTTTTTTTTTCTTTTTGCCACACACAGCCAATCGCACTGCGGGCATCTTTTTTTTTTTCCTTTTTGCCACACACAGCCAATCGCACTGCGGGCATCTTTTTTTTTCCTTTTTGCCACACACAGCCAATCGCACTGTGGGCATCTTTTTTTCTTTTCTTTTTGCCACACACAGCCAATCGCACTGCGGGCATGTTTTTTTTTCCTTTTTGCCACACACAGCCAATCGCACCATAGACACGGTTTTTTTGCCAGACACAGCCAATCGCACTGCAGGCATCTTTTTTTTTCCTTTTTGCCACACACAGCCAATCGCATCACAGACACCCTTTCTTTTACACACAGTGCCAATCGCACTGCGGCATGTTTTTTTTTTTTTTTGCCCCACACAGCCAATCGCACCACAGACATCCTTTTTTTCCACACACAGCCAATCGCACTGCGGGCATCTTTTTTTTTTTTGCTTTTTGCCACACACAGCCAATCGCATCACAGACACCCTTTCTTTTACACACACTGCCAATCGCACTGCGGGCATCTTTTTTTTTTTTTTTGCCACACACAGCCAATCGCACTGCGGGCATCTTTTTTTTTTTTCTTTTTGCCACACACAGCCAATCGCACTGCGGGCATCTTTTTTTTTATTTTTGCCACACAGCCAATCACACTGCGGGCATGTTTTTTTTCTTTTTGCCACACACAGCCAATCGCATCATAGACACCCTTTCTTTTACACACACTGCCAATCGCACTGCGGCATGTTTTTTTTTTCTTTTTGCCACACACAGCCAATCGCAATGCGGGCATCTTTTTTTTTTTTTTCTTTTTGCCACACACAGCCAATCGCACCACAGACATCCTTTTTTTCCCACACACAGCCAATCGCACTGCGGGCATCTTTTTTTTTTCTTTTTGCCACACACAGCCAATCGCACTGCAGGCATCTTTTTTTTTTTTTTTTTCTTTTTGCCACACACAGCCAATCGCACTGCGGGCATCTTTTTTTTCTTTTTCTTTTTGCCACACACAGCCAATCGCACCACAGACATCCTTTTTTTTCAACACACAGCCAATCGCACTGCGGGCATGTTTTTTTTTCTTTTTGCCACACACAGCCAATCGCACTGCGGGCATCTTTTTTTTTTTCCTTTTTGCCACACACAGCCAATCGCACTGCGGGCATCTTTTTTTTTCGTTTTTGCCACACACAGCCAATCGCACTGTGGGCATCTTTTTTTCTTTTCTTTTTGCCACACACAGCCAATCGCACTGCTGGCATGTTTTTTTTCTTTTTGCCACACACAGCCAATCGCATCATAGACACCCTTTCTTTTACACACACTGCCAATCGCACTGCGGCATGTTTTTTTTTTCTTTTTGCCACACACAGCCAATCGCAATGCGGGCATCTTTTTTTTTTTTTTCTTTTTGCCACACACAGCCAATCGCACCACAGACATCCTTTTTTTCCCACACACAGCCAATCGCACTGCGGGCATCTTTTTTTTTTCTTTTTGCCACACACAGCCAATCGCACTGCAGGCATCTTTTTTTTTCTTTTTGCCACACACAGCCAATCGCACTGCGGGCATCTTTTTTTTCTTTTTCTTTTTGCCACACACAGCCAATCGCACCACAGACATCCTTTTTTTTCAACACACAGCCAATCGCACTGCGGGCATGTTTTTTTTTCTTTTTGCCACACACAGCCAATCGCACTGCGGGCATCTTTTTTTTTTTCCTTTTTGCCACACACAGCCAATCGCACTGCGGGCATCTTTTTTTTTCCTTTTTGCCACACACAGCCAATCGCACTGTGGGCATCTTTTTTTCTTTTCTTTTTGCCACACACAGCCAATCGCACTGCGGGCATCTTTTTTTTCTTTTCTTTTTGCCACACACAGCCAATCGCACTGCGGGCATCTTTTTTTTCTTTTCTTTTTGCCACACACAGCCAATCGCACTGCGGGCATCTTTTTTTTCTTTTTGCCACACACAGCCAATCACACTACGGGCATGTTTTTGTTCTTTTTGCCACACACAGCCATTCGCATCACAGACACCCTTTCTTTTACACACACTGCCAATCGCAGTGCGGCATGTTTTTTTTTTTTTTTTTGCCCCACGCAGCCAATCTCACCACAGACATCCTTTTTTTTCCACACACAGCCAATCGCACTGCGGGCATCTTTTTTTTTCTTTTTGCCACACACAGCCAATCGCACTGCGGGCATCTTTTTTTTTTTTTCTTTTTGCCATACACAGCCAATCGCACCACAGACATCCCTTTTTTCCCACACACAGCCAATCGCACTCCGGGCATCTTTTTTTTTTCTTTTTGCCACACACAGCCAATCGCACTGCGGGCATCTTTTTTTTTTTTTTTTTGCCACACACAGCCAATCGCACTGCGGGCATCTTTTTTTTTTTTTTTTTGCCACACACAGCCAATCGCACTGCGGGCATCTTTTTTTTCTTTTTGCCACACACAGCCAATCGCATCACAGACACCCTTTCTTTTACACACACAGCCAATCGCACTGCGGGCATCTTTTTTTTTTCTTTTTGCCACACACAGCCAATCGCACTGCGGACATGTTTTTTTTTTTTTCTTTTTGCCACACACAGCCAATCGCACTGCGGGCATCTTTGTTTTCTTTTTGCCACACAGCCATTCGCACCACAGACATCCTTTTTTTTCAACACACAGCCAATCGTACTGCGGGCATGTTTTTTTTTCTTTTTGCCACACACAGCCAATCGCACTGCGGGCATCTTTTTTTTTTTCCTTTTTGCCACACACAGCCAATCGCACTGCGGACATCTTTTTTTTTCCTTTTTGCCACACACAGCCAATCGCACTGCGGGCATGTTTTTTTTTCTTTTTGCCACACAGCCAATCGCACCATATATATCCTTTTTTTTTCAACACACAGCCAATCGCACTGTGGGCATCTTTTTTTTTTCTTTTTGCCACACACAGCCAATCGCACTGCGGGCATGTTTCTTTTCTTTTTGCCACACACAGCCAATCGCACCACAGCCATCCATTTTTTCCCCACACACAGCCAATCGCACTGCGGGCATCTTTTTTTTTTTTTCTTTTTGCGCCACACAGCCAATCGCACTGCGGGCATCTTTTTTTTTTTCTTTTTGCCACACACAGCCAATCGCACTGCGGGCATGTTTTTTTTTCCTTTTTGCCACACACAGCCAATCGCATCACAGACACCCTTTCTTTTACACACAGTGCCAATCGCACTGCGGCATGTTTTTTTTTTTTTTTGCCCCACACAGCCAATCGCACCACAGACATCCTTTTTTTCCACACACAGCCAATCGCACTGCGGGCATCTTTTTTTTTTTTGCTGTTTGCCACACACAGCCAATCGCATCACAGACACCCTTTCTTTTACACACACTGCCAATCGCACTGCGGCATGTTTTTTTTTTTTTTTCCCCACACAGCCAATCGCATCACAGACACCCTTTCTTTTACACACACTGCCAATCGCACTGCGGGCATCTTTTTTTTTTTTTTTGCCACACACAGCCAATCGCACTGCGGGCATCTTTTTTTTTTTTCTTTTTGCAACACACAGCCAATCGCACTGCGGGCATCTTTTTTTTTTATTTTTGCCACACAGCCAATCACACTGCGGGCATGTTTTTTTTCTTTTTGCCACACACAGCCAATCGCATCATAGACACCCTTTCTTTTACACACACTGCCAATCGCACTGCGGCATGTTTTTTTTTTTCTTTTTGCCACACACAGCCAATCGCAATGCGGGCATCTTTTTTTTTTTTTTCTTTTTGCCACACACAGCCAATCGCACCACAGACATCCTTTTTTCCCCACACACAGCCAATCGCACTGCGGGCATCTTTTTTTTTTCTTTTTGCCACACACAGCCAATCGCACTGCAGGCATCTTTTTTTTTTTTTTTTTCTTTTTGCCACACACAGCCAATCGCACTGCGGGCATCTTTTTTTTCTTTTTCTTTTTGCCACACACAGCCAATCGCACCACAGACATCCTTTTTTTTCAACACACAGCCAATCGCACTGCGGGCATCTTTGTTTTCTTTTTGCCACACAGCCATTCGCACCACAGACATCCTTTTTTTTCAACACACAGCCAATCGTACTGCGGGCATGTTTTTTTTTCTTTTTGCCACACACAGCCAATCGCACTGCGGGCATCTTTTTTTTTTTCCTTTTTGCCACACACAGCCAATCGCACTGCGGACATCTTTTTTTTTCCTTTTTGCCACACACAGCCAATCGCACTGCGGGCATGTTTTTTTTTCTTTTTGCCACACAGCCAATCGCACCATATATATCCTTTTTTTTTCAACACACAGCCAATCGCACTGTGGGCATCTTTTTTTTTTCTTTTTGCCACACACAGCCAATCGCACTGCGGGCATGTTTCTTTTCTTTTTGCCACACACAGCCAATCGCACCACAGACATCCATTTTTTCCCCACACACAGCCAATCGCACTGCGGGCATCTTTTTTTTTTTTTCTTTTTGCGCCACACAGCCAATCGCACTGCGGGCATCTTTTTTTTTTTCTTTTTGCCACACACAGCCAATCGCACTGCGGGCATGTTTTTTTTTCCTTTTTGCCACACACAGCCAATCGCATCACAGACACCCTTTCTTTTACACACAGTGCCAATCGCACTGCGGCATGTTTTTTTTTTTTTTTGCCCCACACAGCCAATCGCACCACAGACATCCTTTTTTTCCACACACAGCCAATCGCACTGCGGGCATCTTTTTTTTTTTTGCTGTTTGCCACACACAGCCAATCGCATCACAGACACCCTTTCTTTTACACACACTGCCAATCGCACTGCGGCATGTTTTTTTTTTTTTTTCCCCACACAGCCAATCGCATCACAGACACCCTTTCTTTTACACACACTGCCAATCGCACTGCGGGCATCTTTTTTTTTTTTTTTGCCACACACAGCCAATCGCACTGCGGGCATCTTTTTTTTTTTTCTTTTTGCAACACACAGCCAATCGCACTGCGGGCATCTTTTTTTTTTATTTTTGCCACACAGCCAATCACACTGCGGGCATGTTTTTTTTCTTTTTGCCACACACAGCCAATCGCATCATAGACACCCTTTCTTTTACACACACTGCCAATCGCACTGCGGCATGTTTTTTTTTTTCTTTTTGCCACACACAGCCAATCGCAATGCGGGCATCTTTTTTTTTTTTTTCTTTTTGCCACACACAGCCAATCGCACC
This sequence comes from Eleutherodactylus coqui, assembly GCF_035609145.1. Taxonomy (NCBI): domain Eukaryota; kingdom Metazoa; phylum Chordata; class Amphibia; order Anura; family Eleutherodactylidae; genus Eleutherodactylus; species Eleutherodactylus coqui. The sequence goes on from NW_027102367.1 coordinate 883,023, forward strand.
ACAGACATCCTTTTTTCCCCACACACAGCCAATCGCACTGCGGGCATCTTTTTTTTTTCTTTTTGCCACACACAGCCAATCGCACTGCAGGCATCTTTTTTTTTTTTTTTTTCTTTTTGCCACACACAGCCAATCGCACTGCGGGCATCTTTTTTTTCTTTTTCTTTTTGCCACACACAGCCAATCGCACCACAGACATCCTTTTTTTTCAACACACAGCCAATCGCACTGCGGGCATGTTTTTTTTTCTTTTTGCCACACACAGCCAATCGCACTGCGGGCATCTTTTTTTTTTTCCTTTTTGCCACACACAGCCAATCGCACTGCGGGCATCTTTTTTTTTCCTTTTTGCCACACACAGCCAATCGCACTGTGGGCATCTTTTTTTTCTTTTCTTTTTGCCACACACAGCCAATCGCACTGCGGGCATCTTTTTTTTCTTTTCTTTTTGCCACACACAGCCAATCGCACTGCGGGCATCTTTTTTTTCTTTTCTTTTTGCCACACACAGCCAATCGCACTGCGGGCATCTTTTTTTTCTTTTTGCCACACACAGCCAATCACACTACGGGCATGTTTTTGTTCTTTTTGCCACACACAGCCATTCGCATCACAGACACCCTTTCTTTTACACACACTGCCAATCGCAGTGCGGCATGTTTTTTTTTTTTTTTTTGCCCCACGCAGCCAATCGCACCACAGACATCCTTTTTTTTCCACACACAGCCAATCGCACTGCGGGCATCTTTTTTTTTCTTTTTGCCACACACAGCCAATCGCACTGCGGGCATCTTTTTTTTTTTTTCTTTTTGCCATACACAGCCAATCGCACCACAGACATCCCTTTTTTCCCACACACAGCCAATCGCACTCCGGGCATCTTTTTTTTTTCTTTTTGCCACACACAGCCAATCGCACTGCGGGCATGTTTCTTTTCTTTTTGCCACACACAGCCAATCGCACCACAGACATCCATTTTTTCCCCACACACAGCCAATCGCACTGCGGGCATCTTTTTTTTTTTCCTTTTTGCGCCACACAGCCAATCGCACTGCGGGCATCTTTTTTTTTTTCTTTTTGCCACACACAGCCAATCGCACTGCGGGCATGTTTTTTTTTCCTTTTTGCCACACACAGCCAATCGCACCATAGACACGGTTTTTTTGCCAGACACAGCCAATCGCACTGCAGGCATCTTTTTTTTTCCTTTTTGCCACACACAGCCAATCGCATCACAGACACCCTTTCTTTTACACACAGTGCCAATCGCACTGCGGCATGTTTTTTTTTTGCCCCACACAGCCAATCGCACCACAGACATCCTTTTTTTCCACACACAGCCAATCGCACTGCGGGCATCTTTTTTTTTTTTGCTTTTTGCCACACACAGCCAATCGCATCACAGACACCCTTTCTTTTACACACACTGCCAATCGCACTGCGGGCATCTTTTTTTTTTTTTTTGCCACACACAGCCAATCGCACTGCGGGCATCTTTTTTTTTTTTCTTTTTGCCACACACAGCCAATCGCACTGCGGGCATCTTTTTTTTTATTTTTGCCACACAGCCAATCACACTGCGGGCATGTTTTTTTTCTTTTTGCCACACACAGCCAATCGCATCATAGACACCCTTTCTTTTACACACACTGCCAATCGCACTGCGGCATGTTTTTTTTTTCTTTTTGCCACACACAGCCAATCGCAATGCGGGCATCTTTTTTTTTTTTTTCTTTTTGCCACACACAGCCAATCGCACCACAGACATCCTTTTTTTCCCACACACAGCCAATCGCACTGCGGGCATCTTTTTTTTTTCTTTTTGCCACACACAGCCAATCGCACTGCAGGCATCTTTTTTTTTTTTTTTTTCTTTTTGCCACACACAGCCAATCGCACTGCGGGCATCTTTTTTTTCTTTTTCTTTTTGCCACACACAGCCAATCGCACCACAGACATCCTTTTTTTTCAACACACAGCCAATCGCACTGCGGGCATGTTTTTTTTTCTTTTTGCCACACACAGCCAATCGCACTGCGGGCATCTTTTTTTTTTTCCTTTTTGCCACACACAGCCAATCGCACTGCGGGCATCTTTTTTTTTCCTTTTTGCCACACACAGCCAATCGCACTGTGGGCATCTTTTTTTCTTTTCTTTTTGCCACACACAGCCAATCGCACTGCGGGCATGTTTTTTTTTCCTTTTTGCCACACACAGCCAATCGCACCATAGACACGGTTTTTTTGCCAGACACAGCCAATCGCACTGCAGGCATCTTTTTTTTTCCTTTTTGCCACACACAGCCAATCGCATCACAGACACCCTTTCTTTTACACACAGTGCCAATCGCACTGCGGCATGTTTTTTTTTTTTTTTGCCCCACACAGCCAATCGCACCACAGACATCCTTTTTTTCCACACACAGCCAATCGCACTGCGGGCATCTTTTTTTTTTTTGCTTTTTGCCACACACAGCCAATCGCATCACAGACACCCTTTCTTTTACACACACTGCCAATCGCACTGTGGGCATCTTTTTTTTTTCTTTTTGCCACACACAGCCAATCGCACTGCGGGCATGTTTCTTTTCTTTTTGCCACACACAGCCAATCGCACCACAGACATCCATTTTTTCCCCACACACAGCCAATCGCACTGCGGGCATCTTTTTTTTTTTTTCTTTTTGCGCCACACAGCCAATCGCACTGCGGGCATCTTTTTTTTTTTCTTTTTGCCACACACAGCCAATCGCACTGCGGGCATGTTTTTTTTTCCTTTTTGCCACACACAGCCAATCGCATCACAGACACCCTTTCTTTTACACACAGTGCCAATCGCACTGCGGCATGTTTTTTTTTTTTTTTGCCCCACACAGCCAATCGCACCACAGACATCCTTTTTTTCCACACACAGCCAATCGCACTGCGGGCATCTTTTTTTTTTTTGCTGTTTGCCACACACAGCCAATCGCATCACAGACACCCTTTCTTTTACACACACTGCCAATCGCACTGCGGCATGTTTTTTTTTTTTTTTCCCCACACAGCCAATCGCATCACAGACACCCTTTCTTTTACACACACTGCCAATCGCACTGCGGGCATCTTTTTTTTTTTTTTTGCCACACACAGCCAATCGCACTGCGGGCATCTTTTTTTTTTTTCTTTTTGCAACACACAGCCAATCGCACTGCGGGCATCTTTTTTTTTTATTTTTGCCACACAGCCAATCACACTGCGGGCATGTTTTTTTTCTTTTTGCCACACACAGCCAATCGCATCATAGACACCCTTTCTTTTACACACACTGCCAATCGCACTGCGGCATGTTTTTTTTTTTCTTTTTGCCACACACAGCCAATCGCAATGCGGGCATCTTTTTTTTTTTTTTCTTTTTGCCACACACAGCCAATCGCACCACAGACATCCTTTTTTCCCCACACACAGCCAATCGCACTGCGGGCATCTTTTTTTTTTCTTTTTGCCACACACAGCCAATCGCACTGCAGGCATCTTTTTTTTTTTTTTTTTCTTTTTGCCACACACAGCCAATCGCACTGCGGGCATCTTTTTTTTCTTTTTCTTTTTGCCACACACAGCCAATCGCACCACAGACATCCTTTTTTTTCAACACACAGCCAATCGCACTGCGGGCATCTTTGTTTTCTTTTTGCCACACAGCCATTCGCACCACAGACATCCTTTTTTTTCAACACACAGCCAATCGTACTGCGGGCATGTTTTTTTTTCTTTTTGCCACACACAGCCAATCGCACTGCGGGCATCTTTTTTTTTTTCCTTTTTGCCACACACAGCCAATCGCACTGCGGACATCTTTTTTTTTCCTTTTTGCCACACACAGCCAATCGCACTGCGGGCATGTTTTTTTTTCTTTTTGCCACACAGCCAATCGCACCATATATATCCTTTTTTTTTCAACACACAGCCAATCGCACTGTGGGCATCTTTTTTTTTTCTTTTTGCCACACACAGCCAATCGCACTGCGGGCATGTTTCTTTTCTTTTTGCCACACACAGCCAATCGCACCACAGACATCCATTTTTTCCCCACACACAGCCAATCGCACTGCGGGCATCTTTTTTTTTTTTTCTTTTTGCGCCACACAGCCAATCGCACTGCGGGCATCTTTTTTTTTTTCTTTTTGCCACACACAGCCAATCGCACTGCGGGCATGTTTTTTTTTCCTTTTTGCCACACACAGCCAATCGCATCACAGACACCCTTTCTTTTACACACAGTGCCAATCGCACTGCGGCATGTTTTTTTTTTTTTTTGCCCCACACAGCCAATCGCACCACAGACATCCTTTTTTTCCACACACAGCCAATCGCACTGCGGGCATCTTTTTTTTTTTTGCTGTTTGCCACACACAGCCAATCGCATCACAGACACCCTTTCTTTTACACACACTGCCAATCGCACTGCGGCATGTTTTTTTTTTTTTTTCCCCACACAGCCAATCGCATCACAGACACCCTTTCTTTTACACACACTGCCAATCGCACTGCGGGCATCTTTTTTTTTTTTTTTGCCACACACAGCCAATCGCACTGCGGGCATCTTTTTTTTTTTTCTTTTTGCAACACACAGCCAATCGCACTGCGGGCATCTTTTTTTTTTATTTTTGCCACACAGCCAATCACACTGCGGGCATGTTTTTTTTCTTTTTGCCACACACAGCCAATCGCATCATAGACACCCTTTCTTTTACACACACTGCCAATCGCACTGCGGCATGTTTTTTTTTTTCTTTTTGCCACACACAGCCAATCGCAATGCGGGCATCTTTTTTTTTTTTTTTCTTTTTGCCACACACAGCCAATCGCACCACAGACATCCTTTTTTCCCCACACACAGCCAATCGCACTGCGGGCATCTTTTTTTTTTCTTTTTGCCACACACAGCCAATCGCACTGCAGGCATCTTTTTTTTTTTTTTTTTCTTTTTGCCACACACAGCCAATCGCACTGCGGGCATCTTTTTTTTCTTTTTCTTTTTGCCACACACAGCCAATCGCACCACAGACATCCTTTTTTTTCAACACACAGCCAATCGCACTGCGGGCATGTTTTTTTTTCTTTTTGCCACACACAGCCAATCGCACTGCGGGCATCTTTTTTTTTTTCCTTTTTGCCACACACAGCCAATCGCACTGCGGGCATCTTTTTTTTTCCTTTTTGCCACACACAGCCAATCGCACTGTGGGCATCTTTTTTTTCTTTTCTTTTTGCCACACACAGCCAATCGCACTGCGGGCATCTTTTTTTTCTTTTCTTTTTGCCACACACAGCCAATCGCACTGCGGGCATCTTTTTTTTCTTTTCTTTTTGCCACACACAGCCAATCGCACTGCGGGCATCTTTTTTTTCTTTTTGCCACACACAGCCAATCACACTACGGGCATGTTTTTGTTCTTTTTGCCACACACAGCCATTCGCATCACAGACACCCTTTCTTTTACACACACTGCCAATCGCAGTGCGGCATGTTTTTTTTTTTTTTTTTGCCCCACGCAGCCAATCGCACCACAGACATCCTTTTTTTTCCACACACAGCCAATCGCACTGCGGGCATCTTTTTTTTTCTTTTTGCCACACACAGCCAATCGCACTGCGGGCATCTTTTTTTTTTTTTCTTTTTGCCATACACAGCCAATCGCACCACAGACATCCCTTTTTTCCCACACACAGCCAATCGCACTCCGGGCATCTTTTTTTTTTCTTTTTGCCACACACAGCCAATCGCACTGCGGGCATGTTTCTTTTCTTTTTGCCACACACAGCCAATCGCACCACAGACATCCATTTTTTCCCCACACACAGCCAATCGCACTGCGGGCATCTTTTTTTTTTTCCTTTTTGCGCCACACAGCCAATCGCACTGCGGGCATCTTTTTTTTTTTCTTTTTGCCACACACAGCCAATCGCACTGCGGGCATGTTTTTTTTTCCTTTTTGCCACACACAGCCAATCGCACCATAGACACGGTTTTTTTGCCAGACACAGCCAATCGCACTGCAGGCATCTTTTTTTTTCCTTTTTGCCACACACAGCCAATCGCATCACAGACACCCTTTCTTTTACACACAGTGCCAATCGCACTGCGGCATGTTTTTTTTTTGCCCCACACAGCCAATCGCACCACAGACATCCTTTTTTTCCACACACAGCCAATCGCACTGCGGGCATCTTTTTTTTTTTTGCTTTTTGCCACACACAGCCAATCGCATCACAGACACCCTTTCTTTTACACACACTGCCAATCGCACTGCGGGCATCTTTTTTTTTTTTTTTGCCACACACAGCCAATCGCACTGCGGGCATCTTTTTTTTTTTTCTTTTTGCCACACACAGCCAATCGCACTGCGGGCATCTTTTTTTTTATTTTTGCCACACAGCCAATCACACTGCGGGCATGTTTTTTTTCTTTTTGCCACACACAGCCAATCGCATCATAGACACCCTTTCTTTTACACACACTGCCAATCGCACTGCGGCATGTTTTTTTTTTCTTTTTGCCACACACAGCCAATCGCAATGCGGGCATCTTTTTTTTTTTTTTCTTTTTGCCACACACAGCCAATCGCACCACAGACATCCTTTTTTTCCCACACACAGCCAATCGCACTGCGGGCATCTTTTTTTTTTCTTTTTGCCACACACAGCCAATCGCACTGCAGGCATCTTTTTTTTTTTTTTTTTCTTTTTGCCACACACAGCCAATCGCACTGCGGGCATCTTTTTTTTCTTTTTCTTTTTGCCACACACAGCCAATCGCACCACAGACATCCTTTTTTTTCAACACACAGCCAATCGCACTGCGGGCATGTTTTTTTTTCTTTTTGCCACACACAGCCAATCGCACTGCGGGCATCTTTTTTTTTTTCCTTTTTGCCACACACAGCCAATCGCACTGCGGGCATCTTTTTTTTTCCTTTTTGCCACACACAGCCAATCGCACTGTGGGCATCTTTTTTTCTTTTCTTTTTGCCACACACAGCCAATCGCACTGCGGGCATGTTTTTTTTTCCTTTTTGCCACACACAGCCAATCGCACCATAGACACGGTTTTTTTGCCAGACACAGCCAATCGCACTGCAGGCATCTTTTTTTTTCCTTTTTGCCACACACAGCCAATCGCATCACAGACACCCTTTCTTTTACACACAGTGCCAATCGCACTGCGGCATGTTTTTTTTTTTTTTTGCCCCACACAGCCAATCGCACCACAGACATCCTTTTTTTCCACACACAGCCAATCGCACTGCGGGCATCTTTTTTTTTTTTGCTTTTTGCCACACACAGCCAATCGCATCACAGACACCCTTTCTTTTACACACACTGCCAATCGCACTGTGGGCATCTTTTTTTTTTCTTTTTGCCACACACAGCCAATCGCACTGCGGGCATGTTTCTTTTCTTTTTGCCACACACAGCCAATCGCACCACAGACATCCATTTTTTCCCCACACACAGCCAATCGCACTGCGGGCATCTTTTTTTTTTTTTCTTTTTGCGCCACACAGCCAATCGCACTGCGGGCATCTTTTTTTTTTTCTTTTTGCCACACACAGCCAATCGCACTGCGGGCATGTTTTTTTTTCCTTTTTGCCACACACAGCCAATCGCATCACAGACACCCTTTCTTTTACACACAGTGCCAATCGCACTGCGGCATGTTTTTTTTTTTTTTTGCCCCACACAGCCAATCGCACCACAGACATCCTTTTTTTCCACACACAGCCAATCGCACTGCGGGCATCTTTTTTTTTTTTGCTGTTTGCCACACACAGCCAATCGCATCACAGACACCCTTTCTTTTACACACACTGCCAATCGCACTGCGGCATGTTTTTTTTTTTTTTTCCCCACACAGCCAATCGCATCACAGACACCCTTTCTTTTACACACACTGCCAATCGCACTGCGGGCATCTTTTTTTTTTTTTTTGCCACACACAGCCAATCGCACTGCGGGCATCTTTTTTTTTTTTCTTTTTGCAACACACAGCCAATCGCACTGCGGGCATCTTTTTTTTTTATTTTTGCCACACAGCCAATCACACTGCGGGCATGTTTTTTTTCTTTTTGCCACACACAGCCAATCGCATCATAGACACCCTTTCTTTTACACACACTGCCAATCGCACTGCGGCATGTTTTTTTTTTTCTTTTTGCCACACACAGCCAATCGCAATGCGGGCATCTTTTTTTTTTTTTTCTTTTTGCCACACACAGCCAATCGCACCACAGACATCCTTTTTTCCCCACACACAGCCAATCGCACTGCGGGCATCTTTTTTTTTTCTTTTTGCCACACACAGCCAATCGCACTGCAGGCATCTTTTTTTTTTTTTTTTTCTTTTTGCCACACACAGCCAATCGCACTGCGGGCATCTTTTTTTTCTTTTTCTTTTTGCCACACACAGCCAATCGCACCACAGACATCCTTTTTTTTCAACACACAGCCAATCGCACTGCGGGCATGTTTTTTTTTCTTTTTGCCACACACAGCCAATCGCACTGCGGGCATCTTTTTTTTTTTCCTTTTTGCCACACACAGCCAATCGCACTGCGGGCATCTTTTTTTTTCCTTTTTGCCACACACAGCCAATCGCACTGTGGGCATCTTTTTTTTCTTTTCTTTTTGCCACACACAGCCAATCGCACTGCGGGCATCTTTTTTTTCTTTTCTTTTTGCCACACACAGCCAATCGCACTGCGGGCATCTTTTTTTTCTTTTCTTTTTGCCACACACAGCCAATCGCACTGCGGGCATCTTTTTTTTCTTTTTGCCACACACAGCCAATCACACTACGGGCATGTTTTTGTTCTTTTTGCCACACACAGCCATTCGCATCACAGACACCCTTTCTTTTACACACACTGCCAATCGCAGTGCGGCATGTTTTTTTTTTTTTTTTTGCCCCACGCAGCCAATCGCACCACAGACATCCTTTTTTTTCCACACACAGCCAATCGCACTGCGGGCATCTTTTTTTTTCTTTTTGCCACACACAGCCAATCGCACTGCGGGCATCTTTTTTTTTTTTTCTTTTTGCCATACACAGCCAATCGCACCACAGACATCCCTTTTTTCCCACACACAGCCAATCGCACTCCGGGCATCTTTTTTTTTTCTTTTTGCCACACACAGCCAATCGCACTGCGGGCATGTTTCTTTTCTTTTTGCCACACACAGCCAATCGCACCACAGACATCCATTTTTTCCCCACACACAGCCAATCGCACTGCGGGCATCTTTTTTTTTTTCCTTTTTGCGCCACACAGCCAATCGCACTGCGGGCATCTTTTTTTTTTTCTTTTTGCCACACACAGCCAATCGCACTGCGGGCATGTTTTTTTTTCCTTTTTGCCACACACAGCCAATCGCACCATAGACACGGTTTTTTTGCCAGACACAGCCAATCGCACTGCAGGCATCTTTTTTTTTCCTTTTTGCCACACACAGCCAATCGCATCACAGACACCCTTTCTTTTACACACAGTGCCAATCGCACTGCGGCATGTTTTTTTTTTGCCCCACACAGCCAATCGCACCACAGACATCCTTTTTTTCCACACACAGCCAATCGCACTGCGGGCATCTTTTTTTTTTTTGCTTTTTGCCACACACAGCCAATCGCATCACAGACACCCTTTCTTTTACACACACTGCCAATCGCACTGCGGGCATCTTTTTTTTTTTTTTTGCCACACACAGCCAATCGCACTGCGGGCATCTTTTTTTTTTTTCTTTTTGCCACACACAGCCAATCGCACTGCGGGCATCTTTTTTTTTATTTTTGCCACACAGCCAATCACACTGCGGGCATGTTTTTTTTCTTTTTGCCACACACAGCCAATCGCATCATAGACACCCTTTCTTTTACACACACTGCCAATCGCACTGCGGCATGTTTTTTTTTTCTTTTTGCCACACACAGCCAATCGCAATGCGGGCATCTTTTTTTTTTTTTTCTTTTTGCCACACACAGCCAATCGCACCACAGACATCCTTTTTTTCCCACACACAGCCAATCGCACTGCGGGCATCTTTTTTTTTTCTTTTTGCCACACACAGCCAATCGCACTGCAGGCATCTTTTTTTTTTTTTTTTTCTTTTTGCCACACACAGCCAATCGCACTGCGGGCATCTTTTTTTTCTTTTTCTTTTTGCCACACACAGCCAATCGCACCACAGACATCCTTTTTTTTCAACACACAGCCAATCGCACTGCGGGCATGTTTTTTTTCCTTTTTGCGCCACACAGCCAATCGCACTGCGGGCATCTTTTTTTTTTTCTTTTTGCCACACACAGCCAATCGCACTGCGGGCATGTTTTTTTTTCCTTTTTGCCACACACAGCCAATCGCACTGTGGGCATCTTTTTTTTCTTTTCTTTTTGCCACACACAGCCAATCGCACTGCGGGCATCTTTTTTTTCTTTTCTTTTTGCCACACACAGCCAATCGCACTGCGGGCATCTTTTTTTTCTTTTCTTTTTGCCACACACAGCCAATCGCACTGCGGGCATCTTTTTTTTCTTTTTGCCACACACAGCCAATCACACTACGGGCATGTTTTTGTTCTTTTTGCCACACACAGCCATTCGCATCACAGACACCCTTTCTTTTACACACACTGCCAATCGCAGTGCGGCATGTTTTTTTTTTTTTTTTTGCCCCACGCAGCCAATCGCACCACAGACATCCTTTTTTTTCCACACACAGCCAATCGCACTGCGGGCATCTTTTTTTTTCTTTTTGCCACACACAGCCAATCGCACTGCGGGCATCTTTTTTTTTTTTTCTTTTTGCCATACACAGCCAATCGCACCACAGACATCCCTTTTTTCCCACACACAGCCAATCGCACTCCGGGCATCTTTTTTTTTTCTTTTTGCCACACACAGCCAATCGCACTGCGGGCATGTTTCTTTTCTTTTTGCCACACACAGCCAATCGCACCACAGACATCCATTTTTTCCCCACACACAGCCAATCGCACTGCGGGCATCTTTTTTTTTTTCCTTTTTGCGCCACACAGCCAATCGCACTGCGGGCATCTTTTTTTTTTCAACACAGCCAATCGTACTGCGGGCATGTTTTTTTTTCTTTTTGCCACACACAGCCAATCGCACTGCGGGCATCTTTTTTTTTTTTCTTTTTGCCACACACAGCCAATCGCACTGCGGGCATCTTTTTTTTTTTTTCTTTTTCCCACACACAGCCAATCGCACCACAGACATCCTTTTTTTTCCCACACACAGCCAATCGCACTGCGGGCATCTTTTTTTTTTCTTTTTGCCACACACAGCCAATCGCACTGCGGACATGTTTTTTTTTTTTTCTTTTTGCCACACACAGCCAATCGCACTGCGGGCATCTTTGTTTTCTTTTTGCCACACAGCCATTCGCACCACAGTCATCCTTTTTTTTTCAACACACAGCCAATCGTACTGCGGGCATGTTTTTTTTTCTTTTTGCCACACACAGCCAATCGCACTGCGGGCATCTTTTTTTTTTTCCTTTTTGCCACACACAGCCAATCGCACTGCGGACATCTTTTTTTTTCCTTTTTGCCACACACAGCCAATCGCACTGCGGGCATGTTTTTTTTTCTTTTTGCCACACAGCCAATCGCACCATATATATCCTTTTTTTTTCAACACACAGCCAATCGCACTGTGGGCATCTTTTTTTTTTCTTTTTGCCACACACAGCCAATCGCACTGCGGGCATGTTTCTTTTCTTTTTGCCACACACAGCCAATCGCACCACAGACATCCATTTTTTCCCCACACACAGCCAATCGCACTGCGGGCATCTTTTTTTTTTTCCTTTTTGCGCCACACAGCCAATCGCACTGCGGGCATCTTTTTTTTTTTCTTTTTGCCACACACAGCCAATCGCACTGCGGGCATGTTTTTTTTTCCTTTTTGCCACACACAGCCAATCGCACCATAGACACGGTTTTTTTGCCAGACACAGCCAATCGCACTGCAGGCATCTTTTTTTTTCCTTTTTGCCACACACAGCCAATCGCATCACAGACACCCTTTCTTTTACACACAGTGCCAATCGCACTGCGGCATGCTTTTTTTTTTTTTTTGCCCCACACAGCCAATCGCACCACAGACATCCTTTTTTTCCACACACAGCCAATCGCACTGCGGGCATCTTTTTTTTTTTTGCTTTTTGCCACACACAGCCAATCGCATCACAGACACCCTTTCTTTTACACACACTGCCAATCGCACTGCGGCATGTTTTTTTTTTTTTTTTCCCCACACAGCCAATCGCATCACAGACACCCTTTCTTTTACACACACTGCCAATCGCACTGCGGGCATCTTTTTTTTTTTTTTTGCCACACAAAGCCAATCGCACTGCGGGCATCTTTTTTTTTTTCTTTTTGCCACACACAGCCAATCGCACTGCGGGCATCTTTTTTTTTATTTTTGCCACACAGCCAATCACACTGCGGGCATGTTTTTTTTCTTTTTGCCACACACAGCCAATCGCATCATAGACACCCTTTCTTTTACACACACTGCCAATCGCACTGTGGCATGTTTTTTTTTTTCTTTTTGCCACACACAGCCAATCGCACTGCAGGCATCTATTTTTTTTTTCTTTTTGCCACACACAGCGAATCGCACCACAGACATCCTTTTTTTTCCACACACAGCCAATCGCACTGCGGGCATCTTTTTTTTTTCTTTTTGCCACACACAGCCAATCGCACTGCGGGCATCTTTTTTTTCTTTTTGCCACACACAGCCAATCACACTGCGGGCATGTTTTTTTTCTTTTTGCCACACACAGCCAATCGCACAACAGACATCCTTTTTTTTCCACACACAACCAATCGCACTGCGGGCATCTTTTTTTTTTCTTTTTGCCACACACAGCCAATCGCACTGCGGGCATCTTTTTTTTTCTTTTTGCCACACACAGCCAATCGCACCACAGACATCCTTTTTTTTCCACACACACAGCCAATTGCACTGCGGGCGTCTCTTAAGATCTATTTCATGGAAAAACGTCTTCCAAAATATATAGATTTTTAGGGCTCAGTCAGAGGAGCGGTTTTTCCCCGCATCCATAGAGCAAATGCTTTGTAATGAATGTGGTCACATATCCATTTTTTACTAGTGAACAATTCGCTCCTGCAAAAAAATAGGACAATGTTTTTTTGATTCGCACAAAAATGCTGTTTTCGTGCAAATGGATGCAACTTTGACAATATGAAATCTTAGTCAAAGCCCTTAAATGAGCCCTAGATGCAGTAAAAAAAAATTAAAATATATATATTATAGCTGTGATTGGTCAAAGCGCTCAACCAATCAGGAAGAGCTGTGGCAGAGGAAGTCTTCAGCCTATATATGTATATATTATTATTTTTTTCCTTAAAGAGAAACCATGGCTGATTTTCAGGGGAGGGCTTATATTTCAAACCCTTCTCTGAAAATCACTGCAGGGGTTGCCGGCATCCTATGTGTTCCATTGAAAGCAATGCTACACGGACCTGCATTCACGCGTGTTTGTGCACATATGTGGGTGCGTGCTTTGTGCGCACCTATGTATGGCACACGCACACACTCATCTGAATGCACCCTTAGGGCTCAGTCAGTCGGGCGATTTTTCGGCCCCGGTCACGCGATTTGCGGATGCGCATCCGTCATGCGATCCGCAAATCGCAGGAGAAAACACCCCTGTGACTAAGGCCTTATAAAGCAAAAAATACGGTATATACAGTTAGTTATATCGTCTTTTAAATGTACATTTTCTTTTGCCCTATAGCTGCCATGCAGGGACTAACGTTATGCCAAGACTCATTTTATTTGATAGTCTCTATTGCCATTATCGCTACTATTGGTTTTATTACTATGAGGGCTCTTTCACACGACCGTTGGTGTTTTGACGTGTGCCCACCGGCGCCATAAAAACGTGTGAACGGGCACAGAAATCGAACGTTTGTGCGCCCGTTCAGACGGCCTGAGCCCAGTGCATATACGCTGAAGCCGCAATGCCGTTGGGCAGGGGAAGAAGACAGTTTAGCTCTGCTAAGCTGTTCTCCCCCTTCCCCTCACCGACTCTCTGCAAAGGGAGGAGGCGGGACGGGGCAGGAGCTAGTGTGCCAAGCTCCCGCCCCCTCTCCGTCCCTTGTTGGCCGCCAGCAATAGGAGGGGTGGTGCTTAGCTCCGTCCCCGCCCCCTCCCATTGCAAACAACTGGCGAGGGGCAAAGAGGAGGAGAGAAGGGGGAGAGAGTTCAGCAGTCACGCTGCTAAACTCCCTCCCATCTCCCCTCTCCGGCAGCTGTCATTGGCTCCCATAGGAGTCTATGGCAGTGGCTATATTCCGGCCGGGAAAGATAGTTCCAGGACTATCTTTCCTGCGTAGCGTAAAAGCGCCTGGTATATCACACTACCAACTACTGTCCACGTCACCTTTTACTCCACTGTGACTCTACACCATATATGAATGTGTTGTATCGTGTAACCCCAGCAAGTACTGAGGAAGACGTTCCCAAACCCCCAGACGCGGATACAAGCTGGTTTTAAATGAAAAAAAACTGAGTTCTTTTTTGACAAAACACCCGAGATCAAGCAGTCCCACTTCCATTTTTATCCCATTTCCTCTTCCCCAGGGGCGCTCCATCCATTTTTCTTCCCCTCCTCCACACTATTGTCACTATAGGGGGATGTCTCCCCTTTAAGGGCTCATGTCCACGGGTATATATATAAAACACTTCGGGTCTCCCGCAGTGTTGTACACATATATAGCCAATACACTCCTCCGGCAGAGACCTTTTATGGGCTGTGTATGGCACTGCGTATGCCTGGGAATCTGTCGTCACGCACATGCGCAGTCTGATTTTCTCTTTTTAATTCCCTGCTCTGAACAGCGCAGGGATGTGTATGGAAACGCTGCCTGTATCAATGTATTGTGTATGGACAGCGTATTGATACACAGCCCAAACAAGGGCAGTGTGATACACAGAGAATAGTGCATGCTGCAATTTATTTCCCTTGCGTATCGATAGGCAGTGCCCACACGCAGGTGTGTATGGAGCAATGGAAGCCCATATACTTTCATTGCCTCCATTCTATGCATATCACTCATGCGTGCAATGCATGCGGAATTCGTGGTGGGAAAACGCCCATGGACATGAGCCCTAACTGGGGCTGATATGGATGCCTCAGCTATAGTGGGAAAGTGTGAAATAGAAAAGAGGCAATATAAATGACCCCCCAGGAGGTGTTTGATGTAAAAATAAATAAATACAGAATTAAATATATATTAAATAAAACGACTCAACACCGACGCCAGCCAAAATCAGCGCTATTTGCGCCCTGTAATCTAAAACTATACAAATTATATATCTATACAGCGAAACCGAAATGAGGAACCCATTCCCTACTTTATTTTAGTGTAAATATTCTAATTTTACAAATAAACAACTATTATTTAAAAAAAACAACATTTTTTAGCTTATTACTAGATATTTAAAAAAAAATAAATAAATAAAAAATAAATAAAAAATGGCCCTATATGTCATAGAAAGAAAAATGCAGCAAAAATCATTTTGGTAGCTAAAGAAAACAAACAAAAAATAGGGGAGTAAAATCACCATACAGGTAAAATCCAGAAAAAGTGGTCCTTAAGGGGTTTTAAAAAAATGATTTTTCACAGCAGTTTAGCAGCAAAGCGCATCAAAAAGACACACAAAAAAATGCGCCTGCAGTATAAAGGAAGGACTTGTCTATTAGATGTTCTCTAGCGAGCGGCTGAGAATACAATCCCCTCATATAAAAGGGTTCCCCATGATATCTAACAATCACCGGCTCAGTATATAAACATGGAAACCCAGAGAGATGTGACACTTATCTGTGAGCGGCCAGAAGCTCCTCCGGACAGGGATGATGAAGGCTGCTAACAGCGAGCAGCAGCGGTTACATCCACGTAACGTCCACCTGCAGCGTCCAGAAGCTCCTCTCAGACAGGGATGATGTAGGCTGCTAACAGCAAGCAGCAGCGGTTATATCCACGTAACGTCCACCTGCAGCGTCCAGAAGCTCCTCTCAGACAGGGATGATGTAGGCTGCTAACAGCGAGCAGCAGCGGTTATATCCACGTAACGTCCACCTAGAGCGTCCAGAAGCTCCTCTCGGACAGAGATGATGTAGGCTGCTAACAGCGAGCAGCAGCGGTTATATCCACGTAATGTCCACCTAGAGCGTCCAGAAGCTCCTCTCAGACAGAGATGATGTAGGCTGCTAACAGCGAGCAGCAGCGGTTATATCCACGTAACGTCCACCTAGAGCGCCCAGAAGCTCCTCTCAGACAGAGATGATGTAGGCTGCTAACAGCGAGCAGCAGCGGTTATATCCACGTAACGTCCACCTAGAGCGCCCAGAAGCTCCTCTCGGACAGGGATGATGTACGCAGCCAACGGTTGAGGAGAAGTTATGGGGTGTAGCAGAGGCAGCAGAGCTCCGGTGACTGTTGTAGTGCCGCTGCTGCAGGAACTGCCTGTGTGGACGGGTTCTATCTGCTTCTAGAACTGCAGACCGCTGTGACCTCACAGGAATTCCATAGAAACCCCTGTGACCTCACTCGACCGCACATACACACACCCTCACAGGTGGGCAGGACCGGCCGCAGGCCTCTCTAACCAGGGATCTTCTATACACGTTTTAGGCTCATTTCTCACATATTGCGTAAATCCACACTGGAATTCAGCAGAATAATCCACAACAAATTCTGAGGCTTTTGGCGCAGATTTCACTCATATTAAAATGAATAAAATCCGCCTTGAAATATCCACAACCTGCAGAGCATGCTGGGAAGGGGAAAATCCAGCGAGACTCCAATCCACGGCAGATTGTTTTCCGCTGTGAGTGAAATCCCCATTCACCGGTATTTGACTCTAATTGGAATTTCGGTGC